>NC_134552.1:50862922-51162922 GCF_025594145.1 Primulina tabacum | reverse complement strand
GGAGTCATCATGGTGTTGGTTGAAAGCAGCACTACACCACAGAATCTTTTGATTTCCGAAGTTGGTTTTCCATTTACACTTAGTGGGATCTTTTCTTAATTATTATTATTGTGGGAATTTATACTTACTTAATCAGTTTAGTCAAAAATTTATGTGAGACGATTTCACATGTCATATTTTGTGATACATATCTCTTCTATGGGTCATTTATGAAAAATTATTACTTTTTATGCTAAGAGTATTACTTTTTATTGTGAATATCGGTAAAGTTGACCCGTCTCACAGATAAAGATTCGTGAGATCGTCTCACAAAAACCTACTCTTCACTTGATTAGTGATTTTATATCATATGTAAACACCCTTTTTAAAAAAATTATAAATTTCTTGTGAAACAGTATTACAAATATTTATCTCTGAGAAAAGTCAACTATACTCTTATTTATAATAAAAATAATAATAATAATAATGAATATTTTTGACATAAAAATAATATTTTTTCATGGGTAATCCAATAGGAGATGTATCTATCAAAGTTTTTGTTTTTGTTTTTGTTTTAAAAAATACTATATATTGAATAATCTTGAATTAAATTAATGAATTGATGCAAAACTCACATAAAAAAACATTAAAATAGAATGGAACGTGTTGACTAAATTTAATGTGCATGAGAGCGTTAGTGGATAGCTACTTTAATGATTTCCGCATTTGTTCGACTTTGACTCTTTAATGCCCTAAAATAACCCTCATACATATCGGTGGATATATTCTCTTTTGGACACTATAAAAATCTATATGTTTTTGCAAAAAAAAAATATAATAATTAATATACTTTTCGAGTATAAAAACTTTGATACTCACAGGAAATTTAGGATCCGATTCCAGAAAGTGTCACTAATCCATACGCGGGCTTTGAAATTACCCTGAGCCTGAAATCACAAATAAGATCGTTAGGAGGGGGCTAGTAGGGTGTCCTAGCGCAGCCCCTCCGACGCTCAAGTCAGAGACTGATGATATATGGGGGGAGCAGTTAAGGGTGCTGCTGAAAACAATATAGTGAATGAATAACTGAACAATCAAACTAGGTATTTATAGGAAAATACCTGGGCCCTTGATGGGCTTGTCTTCCATTTGGTCTAGGGATGAGCCAAAAGTAGTGGGCTCATCCATGTCTTCCATCTGGGTCTTCTTTTTGGGCTAGGGATGAGCCAAGGCCCATCCATGGGGTATCACCAGTCTCCCCCTCCCGAGTCGAACTGAATCGTAGGTTCAAAGTTCAATTAGTTGTGTTGTCCTTGGTTTATCGACGACGAGGACGTACCGTATTATAAAAATTTATTTCATTTGTCGTTAACGAACGATGTTTGCCGCTACGAAAATTACGGGGATCGACCTGCCCGGTCAGGTCGTGGGGGTGTGGGGGCAACGCCCCCATAATTTTTTCAGAAATAAGCACTCGCAAGGGTGAGGCCGTGCCTTTTTCCTGCCGTTTGTTAGTCTCCAAAGATTTGATAACAAATCAAATCGCAATCTTGCTTTGAAAAGAAAGATATCAAATCAAATCAAATCGCAATATCCTCCTGAATGGTAAGATTGGGTCTGAGCTCCCCTATAAATAGAGTCCTTCCCCTACTTCAATTTCACTTCTCCCTTATAAAATTTCCTCTTCATCTCATTCACTGATTCTCTCTCCCTCACTCCACCCTAGTTACGCTCCAACACTTCACCGCCTACTCCTTGCCACCGTCGCCCTAGCAGTGTGCCAATCTCCTCCTCGCAGCGCCCGCCGCCCGAGCACCACCACGCGCCGCCGTGCGCTCGCCCCTGCTGCGTGCCTCGCCTCTGCAGCTCGCCCCTCCGAGCGCAAGTGCTGCTCGCCCCTGATGCGTCCGCCCCCGCCCGGACGCTCGCCATCGCCTGCCCAGACGCTCGCCTCTGCCGCGCGCCCGTACACACTCTCATCGTGCGCGAGCTTCGACGCTCGCCCTCGCCTCAGCACGCGCGCAGCCAGCGCGCCTCCTGCCGAGCTCGCCCCTCGGCCGAGCGCCCCTCGCCCCTCCACCTGCCGATACATCTGCCTGCTCTCCCGCGCAACGCCATGTCAGTCCACCCGAGCGCCTGCACCGAGCACCAGCTCGCCCCTCGCCCCTCGCCTGCCGCTCTCGTCCTCGCCCGCCGAGCGTCTGCTCGTCGCGCGCCTGAGCGCCACACGCTTGCCCAGCACCCAAGCACCAGCTCGCCCCATCGCCTTCGCCACGCTCGCCCGAGCGCCAGCACCAGCTCGCCCTTCGCCCGCCGAGCATCTGATCGCCGTGCGCCCGACCGCCACACGCTCGCCCAGCCCCCAAGCACCAGCTCGTCCCTCGCTCGCCGAGCGTCTGCTCGCCGCGCGCCCGAGCGCCACACGCTCGCCCAGCACCCGAGCACCAGCTCGCCCTATCGCCCTCGCCACGCTCGCCCGAGCGCAAGCACCAGCTCGCCCCTCGCCCTTGCACGTCGTAGCGCACCTCGTTCGGCCATCCTTGCGATTCTATTGCTTTGAGTATTTTCCCGCGCCTTACCCGGGTCAGTTCTCTCCTTTACCTATTTGATTATCCTTAATACTCATGTCTTCTTCCGATTCCGAGTTTAGTTACTCGAGTTGCTCCGAGAGATCTAGCGGGTCTAGCGAGTCTAGCCGGTCTAGCGAGTCTAGCCAGAGTAGGACTTCCCTAGCCGATCCTGATTTTACCATTGATCCTCCTGAGGAGGAAGTCACCACTCATAGTCGTCCGGATAAGGAAGTTCGTCACGTGATCCAACAAATGAATATATCTGAAGCAGATAACCTGTGGTACGGTCACTTGTCATCCCACGTCCCTCCTGGTAGCGACTCACAACTTAGGACTCTGTGGCACGTTCCTTCCTCTCACCAGATCATCATTCCTGGCCCAAAGGACCGGCCCTATCTAGCCCCTAAGGGCTACTATACCTTCTTTCAGCATCATTTTGATGCTGGTCTCCGTTTCCTTTTGTGCGATTTCTTTGAAGAATTAAGCAAGTAATACCAGGTGCATTTAGGTTTATTCACGCCCAATGCTTTCCGTTTAATAAGTTGTTTCGCTGTGTTACTCAGGGCCTTAGATCTCCCTTTAAATTGCACCACCTTCTCCTACTTCTTAGTTCTGTCCAGATCAAAAGATGGACATTTTTATGTAACCTCCCGGTCTAGCCACAAACTTTTTGACGGGGCCCCAGTCACGTGAAGGACTGGAAAAAATATTACCTCTTTATCCAGCCTCCTAAAGAATTAACTTGCTTCACGGATTGGTGTCCTACCTTCACCAAGCCCGACCTTTCCAAGAGTTACAAGAAAGATGAGGAGTACCTGCGGATAATGAGTGTACTAGGAGACCGATGCTTTAACATTCTCAAACTTCTATCTGAAGATCTTCTGTGTCACGCCGAGTTAAGTCCCGCGAAAATTAATCTGAAGGAGAATGCGGGTAGGTACTCTCACTTTTCGTGTTTCTCGTCTTTCTTTTGCTTATTATGTTACTTGATAACATTCTTATTTGGTTTATTGTCTCTGCTTGCAGGTACTAGAGTCATGAACGCCCTATTTCTCCGTGAACTTTCCAAGAAGAAGGCCGAGGGTTCCTCATCAGCACCCCAGAAGTCAGTTATTCCAGCAGTCACGACGGGCACAAAGGGAGTCTGTTCTGTTGCTGAGAAAAAGAAAACAGATTCCTGCTCTACAACTGCGAAGAGGCCTGCTAGCTCCCCTACTGCTGTGAAGAAGAGGAAGGCAGCCCCTTCCTCCTCCGCCCCAAAGCGAGCCTCCTCTCCACCTCCTCGCGCCAAGTCCCCTCCTCCGTCCGGTAAGCACAAGGCATCCACTGATCCTAGCCCGTCAGTCCCACACCATGGCAAGCGCAAGAGTTCTGAGATCTCAGTCGTATCGGTCTCTTCTCCAGAAGGGTCTGAGTCAGAGGAGGAGCCTCCTCCTGAGTCGGGGGTGCATCCTCTATACACCTCGGATACGGCCATCGTGGGGCGGGGTCCTACTCAATTGGTTCAGAAGGTGATGTATCAGCTTCCTTCCGACGCAGATGCAGCATTCATGGGTTCACTGGGGTGGTCTACACTCCTGCGCCGGACATGCAGCAGTGTCACTGAGGTATATTTCTCCTTCTAGTCTTTAGATTGATGTCCAACATACATTTGATCTTCTTGCCGTCTTTTCACCCTTGTCTACTTATGCAGGGCATGATGTACATCGGGGAGTTGGCTGAGCGTGCTAACGCCGCTCGATCTGACGCCTGTCAAGAATTACGCGAGGGCCAGGTTCTCCGTGAACAACTTCAGGCTATTATTGACGAGATGAAAGTATCGCATGCTAAGGAGCTTTCGGAGTCTCAAGCTTGATTTTCGGAGTCCCAAATCCAATGCGGCGAGCTCTCGAAACAGAAGCAGGAGTCTCAGCGGTTGACAGAGGACCAAGCTAAAGAGATCCAGAAGCTGAAGGAGGAATTAAAGAATTCACAGGCTGAGCTTAAAGACGCCAAGACACGACATGCTGCCGAAGCCTCCTCCTTCAAAGAGGAATTTCTCAAATCCGATGAATTTGTCGAGATCTGTGGCCCGAAAGCTTTTCATTACCTGGGGGTGGGTTTTGAGGGTGCAGTCGGCCTCTTCAAGGCTCAGGGTTATCCTCCGCCAGGCGCCCCTACTTACTTCATCGACCTTGAGGGCTTCATATCGAGTCTCCCCCCCCCCCCCCCCCCCCCCGATTCTTAGATCGAGCTCCTTTATTTATGTTATTTTCTGCACTGCTTTATTTTCCGTAGGATTATGCGACTTTTGCGATATTTATACTTGTTTATTTCCTTTTCTGCACTTTTGGCATGTATGAAACTCGTTTTATGCAACCTTGAGTATTTTGCATTTGAGTTTACTACTTCTCACGAGTTTATCTTTGATGTTATTAAACCACAAGGGCTAATAAAATATTCAACTTTCCTTCTCTTCTACTAGGCGATGTTCTAACAGGAAGATAAAAATTCAACGTCACCACCATCTAACTCCTCTGCTAGGTGATACCTTAGCAGGAAAATAAAAATTCAACACCCCCACCCTCTAACTCCTCTGCTAGGTGATACCTTAGCTGGAAAATAAAAATTCAACCTCCTCACTCTCTGACTCCTCTGCTAGGTGATACCTTAGCAGGAAAATAAAAATTCAGCACCCCCACCCTCTAACTACTCTGCTAGGTGATACCTTAGCAGGAAAATAGAAATTCAACAACCCCCACCCTCTAACTCCTCTGCTAGGTGATACCTTAGGAGGAAAATAAAAATTCAACCTCCTCACCCTCTGACTCCTCTGCTAGGTGATACCTTAGCAAAAAAATAAAAATTCAACACCCACACCCTCTAACTCCTCTGCTAGGTGATACCTTAGCAGGAAAATATAGCAGGAAAATAAAAATTCAACCTCCTCACCCTCTGACTCCTCTGCTAGGTGATACCTTAGCAGGAAAATAAAAATTCAGCACCCCCACCCTCTAACTCCTCTGCTAGGTGATACCTTAGCAGAAAAATAAAAATTCAACACCCTCACCCTCAAACTCCTCTGCTAGGTGATACCTTAGCAGGAAAATAGAAATTCAACCTCCTCACCATCTAACTCCTCTGCTAGGTGACACCTTAGCAGGAAAATAGAAATTCAACACCCCCACCCTCTAACTCCTCAGCTAGGTGATACCTTAGCAGGAAAATAAAAATTCAACCTCCTCACCCTCTGACTCCTCTGCTAGGTGATACCTTAGCAAGAAAATAGAAATTCAACCTCCTCACCATCTAACTCCTCTGCTAGGTGACACCTTAGCAGTAAAATAAAAATTCAACACCCTCACCCTCTAACTCCTCTGCTAGGTGATGCCTTAGCAGGAAAATAGAAATTCAACCTCCTCACCATCTAACTCCTCTGCTAGGTGACACCTTAGCAGGCATATTTAATTTCTCACGCTGCTCCTCTACTAGGCGATGCCTTAGTAGGAAAATAAAATTTCTCCGCGCCCCAACTCTGCTTCTCTACTAGGCGATGCCTTAGTAGGAAAATAAAATTTCTCCCCGCCCCAACTCTGCTCCTCTACTAGGCGATGCCTTAGTAGGAAAAAATAAAATTTCTCCCCGCCCCAACTCTGCTCCTCTACTAGGCGCAACCTAAGTAGGAAAATAAAAATTTTTTTTTTCTCTCCTTCCAATACAACAACATTCATTAATTAAAAAGAAGAACATGATTTTATTGAATTCCAAATGATTACATAGGAAAATTCAAAATTAAATACATTAGCAATCAAATCAAGAATAATATTTTATAAGATGATAAGCGTTCCAGGGCCTCTTCAATGCCTTGCCTTACGCATTTTCCAAGTAATAGGCTCCCGAGCTCAGTCTTTCGATAACTTTGAAGGGACCCTCCCATTTTGGGTCCAACTTTCCTCTCTGCTCTTCTTGCACCTTCCTCAGGACCAAGTCACCTACCTGGAAGTTTCTCTGAATGACCCTCCGATTATAAGACTGTGCAATGCGGTTCTTATAAGCTTCCATGTGAATGCTGGCAGCCTCTCTCTTTTCTTCCAGAAGATCAAGGTCAGTGGCGCTTCTCGCATCATTGTCTTCGTCATAAAACACTACTCTTGCCGATTCCAATCCAATCTCAGCCGGGAGCACTGCCTCATTACCGTAGACCAAGCTGAAAGGAGTTTCTTTGGTTCCTTCCCTCGGAGTGGTTCGGTATGCCCATAAGACACTTGGTAGCTCATCCACCCAATTGCCCTTAGCTTTGCCAAGTCGAACCTTTAGACCCTGCACCAGTGTCCGATTAGTCACCTCCATCTGACCATTACTCTGCGGGTAAGCTACAGAGGTAAATACTTGTTGTATCTTCATCTCTTTACACCAGGCTTGGATCTTGGCCCCTTGGAACTGTCTCCCATTATCGGATATCAGTTTCCTAGGTACTCCGTATCTGCATACTATACTCTTCCACAAGAACTTCAGGACGTCATTCTCAGTGATTCTGGCCAGAGGCTCTGCTTCCACCCATTTTGAAAAATAGTCCACTGCTACCAATAGGAACTTCTTCTGAGCAGGAGCTATAAGAAAAGGCCCCACAATATCTATTCCCCACTGGTCAAAAGGACAGGCGGCCGTGAAAGCCTTCATTGCCGCGGCCGGTCGGTGATGCAACCGGGCATGGCGTTGACAACTATCACAAGACATCACTAACTCTTGAGCATCACGCAGCACGGATGGCCAAGAATAACCAGCGAGCAGCACCTTCCTTGCCAACGCATAAGCCCCTAAATGATTTCCACAACATCCCTCGTGAACTTCTCGGAGCACATAATCAGCCTCTTGATAACTCAAGCACCGAAGAAGCGGCCCGGCAAAAGACGTTCTATACAACACTTCTCCGATCATCACATAACGCGAACACTGTATCTTCAACTTACGAGCTTCGCGAGGGTTATCAGGAAGCTTTTCCTCTTTCAAGTAATCAACTATGCCAGTCCTCCAATCCTCCTCCTCCTGTTCAACTGCGGGTGAACTCGTGTGAGGTGTGAGTTCAACTTGAAATACCACATCTCTGGTCTTCCAACTTCCCATTGTTCCAGCCATTTTGGCTAGAGTGTCTGTCTTTTCATTTTCTTTCCTTGGAATCTGTTCAAATGTAATCTCTGTGAATTTCTCTCTGACTCTGTCCACTTCTCGAGCATACTCAATAAGCTTCTCATCTTTCACATCATACATCCCCTTCATCTGTTGTGCTACCAACTGCGAGTCAGAAAAAATAAGTACCCGGGTAGCTCCCACATTTATGGCTGCTCGCAGTCCTGCCAACACAACCTCATACTCTGCCTCATTGTTGGATGCTCGAAAATCCAATCTCACAGCCAACTTCACTTCCTCTCCAGCTGGTGAAATCAGTACTACTCCCACCCCACTTCCATCCTTCGACGAGGAACCATCCACATACACCTTCCAAGGGTCTTCATTCTCTTGATGCACGGTCTCAGCCAGAAAATCGGCTAAGGCTTGTGCTTTGATAGCTGTTCTAGGCTCATACTGGATGTCATACTCTCCCAGCTCAGTAGTCCATTTTACCAAACGGCCAGACATATCGGAATGAGTGAGGATTCTGCCCAATGGACTGTTAGTTAGCACCACAATTGGATGAGATAGGAAGTAGGGCCTCAAGCGTCTCGCTGTCATCACCAAAGCCAAAGCCAATTTTTTCAATCCTGAATACCTGATTTCTGCCCCTTTGAGTGCATGCGAAACGTAGTAAACCGGCTGCTGAACTGATCCTTCTGACTTGACTAGGACCGAACTCACAGCTCCTTCAGTGGCAGATAAATATACCCACAAAGGCTCACCTGCTGTCGGTTTGGCCAGGACAAGAAGCTCAGCAAGATACTCCTTCAACTCGGTGAAAGCCTTCTCGCAATCCGGACCCCATTCAAATTTTTTCGCCTTGCGCAAGGTTCGGAAGAATGGCAAACTTCTGTGAGCGGACCTCGAGATAAAACGTGCCAGAGCAGCGATCCTACCTGTCAACTGTTGAACATCTTTGGGTCCCCGAGGAGAGACCATATCTTGGATAGCTTGGACTTTCTCGGGGTTGGCCTCGATCCCTCTTTCTGTCACCATATAACCCAAAAACTTTCCACTACTCACCCCGAAGATACACTTCTGAGGATTCAACTTCAGCCCGTAGGATTTGAGGGTCGCAAAGGTTTCCACCAAATCAGGTACAAGCCGGGATGAGTCTTTTGATTTTACCATGATGTCGTCTACATACACTTCGACATTCCTTCCCATCTGCTCAGAAAATACCCTATCCATCAGTCTCTGATACGTGGCTCCGGCATTTTTGAGTCCGAAGGGCATGACCACGTAACAGAAAGTTCCTTCAGAGGTAATGAAGCTCACTTTATCTTGGTCCTCCACAGCCAAGGGAATTTGATGATATCCTTGGTAAGCATCCAACATACACAAATATTGATGTCCCGCTGTGGAGTCCACCAACTGATCTATCCGAGGTAGAGGATAACAATCTTTAGGGCATGCCTTATTAAGGTCTCTGAAATCCACACACATCCTCCATTTCCCTGAACTCTTCGGAACAAGAACGACATTTGAGAGCCAAGTAGGAAATTGTACTTCCCGAATGTGCCCAGCGTTGAGCAACTCTCCCACCTCCTTCTTTATAACTATATCTTTCTCGGGCCCGAAGTGTCTTTTTTTCTGCTTTACAGGGCGAGCATTGGGCAAGATGTTCAACCGATGCTCCGCCACATCCGGGGCTGCCCCAGTGAGTTCTTGAGCTGACCAAGCGAACACGCTGAGATTGGCCTGTAAAAAAGTAATGAGTTCATCTCTGACCTCCGGGTCAAGGTCAGGGGCTATTCTTAGCGTCTTCTTGTCGGGCCCCAATGTCACGATCTCCGGCTTCTCATCCTCCACTTCATGAACCTCCCTTACTACTACGGGCAACCCGCTTCGTCCCCTTCTAATCATATTGACCTCCACACGTGCCCTCTTCCCCTCTTCTTTCACTATCCCCTCATAACACCGACGCGTAACCCTCTAGTCCCCGCATAAGACTCCAACCTCCTTCCCTACAGGAAACTTCAACTTCTGATGATACGTGGACGCTACAGCTCTGAAATCCTTTAGGGCTGGTCGCCCCAGAATTCCATTGTACGCAGATGGGGTGTCCACCACAGTAAATGTCGTCATCTTTGTTATCCGCCGAGGCTCATGTCCCAAAGATAAAGGAAGGACAATCTGACCGAGCGACGGGATGGCATGTCCTGCAAATCCATGGAGAGGAGTAAAGATTGGCTCGAACTCAAATCCCTCCACCTTCATCTGATCCAGAGTGCTCTTGAAAAAGATATTAACAGAACTTCCATTATCAATAAAGATTCGTGCCACATCGTAATTGGCAACAGTGGCCGTTACCACCAAGGCATCGTTATGAGGAGCCACAATGCCTCGGAGGTCATCTGGTCCAAAACTGATGACAGGATCCTGGGGTAAGTCCGCACCCCTAGATATTTCAAAATTCTCCAACCTCCTGCCATGCGCCTTTCTCGCTCGCCCGGAATCTCCATCAGTAGCACTTCCCGAGATCATATGAATCATTCCTCTCGTAGGGTGATTATCCTCATTTGTTCCCCTCCTCGGTTCGGCGGGCTCCCGGGGAACATCCTGACCTCGACCTTCTCTCCTCGGCTCCTCGATCCTCTGATGTATCCACGGAGGGCCTCGACCCCGCCTAGAAGATGGGCGAGATCTCAGTTCACTCCTAGACGAGGATCCTTCTTGTCTACCTCGCGGCGGAGGTCGAGTACTGCTCTCAACCCTCTGCGACTTCTCATCCCTCTCCCCTGACTCCCTTACCTCCATCACCTTATCACGACCCCTATTCAGAAGAACATGTGATGAGAATTGTCCTCTACTTCTGGTTCTGTCCTCCTCCCTCTCACCTGCACCTCTCTTCTTGCCGCCCCTCTCAGCTCCCTCCACCCTACTCCCCCCGTGTCGGTTTTCCATCCTTCTATACCGTTGGGCATCTTCCAAGTTTACATATTTTTCCGCCCGAGCTAACAAGTCATCATAGCTCGACGGAGGCTTCTTGACCAGCGATTTGAAGAATTCTCCCCCCCTCAGCCCTTGGGTAAAGGCGCTTATCATGATGTCGGGGGTAGCCGCTGGTATTTCCAGCGTTGCGCTGTTGAAGCGCTGGACAAACTCCCGCAAGGTTTCAGCCTCTTGTTGTTTCATCACAAACATGCTCAAATAATTCTTCTGATGCCTCTTGCTGCTGGCAAATCTGTGCAAGAAAGCTGTAGCAAAATCTTCGAAAGACTGTATGGAGTTGGATTGCAGGGTATTAAACCATTGCTGGGCTGACCTCACCAACGTGCCCAGGAACACCCTGCACCTGACTCCATCTGAATATTGATGTAACAGGGCCGCATTCTCAAATCTCCCCAAGTGTTCCTCGAGGCCAGTATGTCCATCGTACTCTCCCACATTCGACTGTCGAAAATTTGGAGGAAGTCCTTCTAAAATGGCTAGTGAAAAGGAACTTCCTCTCTTGGGTATCGGCGCCCTACTTCCTACCTGCTTCCTCAATCTCCGTATCTCCTTCCACATCTCCCCCATCTCACTAATCTCTCCACTTTGAGGGGGTTGCGTCTCTTCAACCCTGCTCTGGTGGACTTCAACATTTTCCTCACTCTCTTGCCGGGTGGCCTGTTCCTCTACAAATATAGATTCTTGATTCCGCTTCATGGCCTCATCCACAGTTCGGGTGATAAATTGGCCCAGCTGTTCCAGGGTCAAGTTCCCCACATTCTCATTGGGACGTGTTTGCTCGACCCTCATCTCGTGAATGGGCTGCTCAGTTCTTGTCTCTTGACGAGGTTGTTCATGTCTCGTCTCAAGATGCGGTTGTTCCTGTCCCGCCTCAGCGTGAGATGGTTCGGGTCCCCTCCGAGGACGCGATGATGCTGAGGTGGCTCTTCCACTCCCTCTCCTCCCTACCATCTCTACGTCTCAACTCAAAGATTCCCACAGACGGCGCCAAGTGATATTCACGGGAAATTTAGGGTCCGATTCCAGAAAGTATCACTAGTCCAGACGCGGGCTTTGAAATTACCCTGAGCCTGAAATCACAAATAAGATCGTTAGGAGGGGGCCAGGAGGGTGTCCTGGCGTAGCCCCTCCGACGCTCAAGTCAGAGACTGAGGATATATGGGGGGAGCAGCTAAGGGTGCTGCTGAAAACAATATAGTGAATGAATAACTGAACAATCAAACCTGGTATTTATAGGAAGATACATGGGCCCTTGATGAGCTTGTCTTCCATTTGGGCTAGGGATGAGTCAAGATTAGTGGGCTCGGGATGAGCCAAGATTAGTGGGCTCATCCATGTCTTCCATCTGGGTCTTCTTTTTGGGCTAGGGATGAGCCAAGGCCCATCCATGGGGTATCAAACTTATATAAATGGAGTGATAATATTATTTTTTATTTGATTGAAAGCTTAATTTCATATCTTTTTCTTTAATTATAAATGCACCATAGTATTATGACTAAAATTTATATGGATAATTTAATCAGAAAAATGAATTTGAGACGATCTTATGAGTCAATTCTGTTAGACGAATATTTTATTTGAGTTGTCAATGAAAAATATTATTTTTATTAAAAATATGGACATGATTGACTTATCTCACGAATAAAGATTCGTGAGACAGTCTTACTAGAGATATATTCTAATTTAATAATATTTGATCATCAATGAAATATGAGAAGTTAGAGGGAAAAAAGGGATACTTTAGTAATTTGAGATATATTAAAGAAAAGATGAGTTAAATTTTGGGGTATAGAGACGCATTCGTGGGGAAAAAAAGTTGTGCTTCTCCGAGGGGTTTGTGACTTTCGTATCAGCTGAAGGTCGATGGATCCATCTACGTGTAACCACAGTACTGGGCGACGGGGACATCAGCAATAGGGCTGGGATCGGGTAGGGACCCGTCCCGTAACCCCCTAACCCGATCCCCGTCCCGATAAGAATTGGGAATAAAAAAAGATTCCCGATCCCGTACCCGGCAAATATCGGGACCCGAATGTTCGGGATCCCGAATGTTCGGGATCGGGTCGGGAAGGGATACAAAATCCCGATAAATATTTTTTAAAAAATTCATTGAGCAAAAGGAGGAATCCGCCCGAGGAGGGGCTTGCGTCTGATTAGCTAGTTGGTGAGGCAATAACTTACCAAATCATGACATAGTGTGTAGTATGTACATAAATATTATAAATTAAAGCATATTTCTAATAAATTATAAATAAACCGAAATATAACAATTTCATAAGCTTACACAGAAACAACGTTGTAGTAAAGTACAACACAACGTTCTCGAGAAATAAAATCTAAGCTAGAAGAAACATAAATCTGAATCGAGGAACTAATTAAAACTCTCTCTAATTATGACAACGAGGTGTTAGTGGCCCTGGTGTACATCTGCTGGCGAGAATGAGCTCACAACATACATTCCGATCACACCACTAGATATAGTTCCCTAATTGCCTTCCTCGCTGGCATCTGCAAGCAAATACAACATCAAAGCAATTATCACTATGTCTGCAAGATCATTTAACTAAAACACATCCATGAATACACACATCCAGTAAGTTTGCTTTGAGAAAGGGGAAATCACAATGAATTGTCTCATATGACTAACTTAGGATATAAACTAATGAAATCACATGCATCTAAAAGTTGATCAAAGAAAATGACAAAATCAGAATTCAATTAAATAACATATGAGCAAACAACATACACACTCTGAGTCTTTAGCATCAGGTTTTTAAAGTCAAGATGACTTCATAACATATCATGCCAATCTAAATATAAAAATGTATCCAAGCAAAAAAAAATTAATTTGTCTTGTGGAGTTTTGGAGCTTACACTTGAGACCACGAGACCTTTGGAGCTTACACTTGGGGGATGCATTACTTTGTTGTGTGCATTAGGGTACCTACAAACTACATATATTATATAAACATAATCTAAAAATATAAAATATAAATATATATCAAGCACCAACCTTTTTTTAAAAAAGAAATATACCAAGCACCTACTTACCATTACACAAAACTATAAATATATATACCAAGCATGAACTTACTTCGCTCCAACTTACTGAGCCACATTCTTCTCCATGAACATCAATGACTAAATAAAATAGATAATAAAATCATGTGAGCATTTTCACAATTACAAATAGGTGATCGATAATTGAACATAAACATCCATCCAATAGTTGTCACTTCAATGACAAAGACTTTAAAACCAATGACTTGCTGTTTACTACGAATTATTATAAATAAATTTAATTAGATAAAAATCTATCATTTTATTTGATCTTAGGTTATGAAGAAAAATATATAATAATAATAATAGAATGATAGAAAAAGAGTTTAAGTATTCATAAAAAGTACTAAAAAATTAAATATTTACTTACTTGTGACCACTTCTTCACAATCTTTATAAAAATTTAATTCTTTTTCTGTCGGTTCTTTGTATAAGTTAATTTATTCACCTCTAAGCCAATCACTAGTGCACACAAGTGCTTCCACCATTTTGGGATGCAATGATGCCCTAAATGGATCCACGACCCTCCTCCCAAGGCTAAAAGCGTTCTCACTAGCAACAGTAGATGAAGGGATTTCAAAAATATCCTTGGCAATTTTAGAAAATACTGGAAATCTTGTTGTATTTCCTTTCCACCACTCCAAAACATCAAAGCTTGAGCTCCATTTCACAAAAAGATCGGACAAGTACTTGTCCACTTCATTAGTTATCTCTTCTTGATTTTGAGATTTTCTTACTTGTGACATTTTCAGATGAAAGTTCAATTTAACGAGATCATTCTTATAAATTTCCATCAACTCTCTGTCAACGTCACCATCATCAATCTCGTTAAAAGTATCAAAAGGTGAAGTGCCTTTATATGCATGATACAAATCCATTAGACAATTCTTTAAACCATCAACAAATGATTGTATTTTAGTACCATCCAATTTCATATTCCCCAAATGTATTGCAATCATTTGAAGTTTATAACGAGGATCTAGAATATGACCTAGGAAAATAAGCTTGTTCACCTTCTCAAAATCACCCCAATACTTCTTGAACTTACTTTCCATTCTCATAGATATTTCTTGCAATGAAGGATCTATGATGTCAAGCATTGTCTCGTTAATGACGGTCCCCATTGAAACTATTTCCTCCCAAATCAAAGTTGATGTAGTTGTCTTGCTAGCACTAAGTTGCAACGTAGTATCATAAAACCTCTTGAGAAATTTGACAAAGACTTGTGCTTTTTCCCAATTCTTTTCGTTGGGAGGCCCCACTCTCTTTTTCTTCTCCGAGCCACCAATCTCCTCAAAATATTCAGCAAATTGTGCATTCTCTGTCATCCTTCCAAACACTTTCTTAAACTTGTATGCAACATAAAGCATTTTATAGGTGGAATTCCACCTTGTAGGCACATCCATTGGAACGGTTGACATTTTATCCATCTTCAATAAGATAGCACACTCCCTAAATTGGTCCAACCTTGCCCCAGAAGAGTGAATATATTTCACACAGTTTCTAATAGACTCAACTGACTCATTAAGAAACTTCAATCCACTCTTGACAATTAAATTTATAATATGACAACATCTCAAATGCAAGTACTTACCATCAAATAACAGAGTGCCCATTTCCTTTAGTCTTTTTCCCATGTACTCCACTGCTTTATCATTCGTGCTAGTATTATCAACTGTTATAGTAAAAACTTTGTCTATCCCCCAATCACTCAAACATGTCTCTAAAACTTTGCCAATGTCATATCCTCTGTGAGAGGTGATCTTGGTGAAATTTATTATTCGCTTATGCAATTTCCAATCATCATCCAAGAAATGAGCAGTGATTACCATATAGTTGATATTTTGAATCGAGGTCCAAGTATCAGTCGTGATACTTACCCTTTGATCACGGATGACACTCTTTATCTTAGCCACTTCCACAGCATATAAATCCCACACAAGAGATGCAATTTTCTTTCGGTTAGATATCTTGAATCGGGGTTGAGCCTCCTTCATCATCTCTATAAACCCTGCCCCTTCCACTATCCTAAACGGCATCTCATCTTTAACAACAAATGCAACAACCTTATCATCAAGCTTTTTTTGGCTAAAGATGTGAGGTGTCAAAGCATTATTCATGGACGATTGTGTTAAGATAGGTTGAGAAGAAGTCGAATTCACTACATTATGAGGATTTTTTTTGCATTTCTTCACATGCCCATCAATGCCATTATTCCCATGTGTTTTGCTATGGACAGGAACTTCAGTTTTGCAATAATTGCAAACAGCAACAATAACAATGACCTCATTTTTGTCATTTTTTCTCACAATTTTCTTGGCATGTGACCACACATTCGCTACTTTTTTTCTTTTAGCTCCAACATCCACTACTTCTTCTTGGATGATAGGTGTTTTGGATGGAGATAATATTTCAGGTTGAGTGGTGGAAGGAAGGCTACTACTTCCACTAGATGCATCCATGTTCACCTAATCAATAATAAAAGAAAAAGACGAGTTGTCTATAAATGTATTCATAAGTTCTAGTGCATTAAAAAACAAATATTTGAACAAAGTAAAGCAAACAAACAATTCAAATAATTCTAATGCACAATTAGAAATAAATCATTCAAAAGCTTCCCCGATTTCTACTAATCTCTAAATACACATATACATAAAACACAAAATAGGCTCTGAAACCAACTCACCTTGAATGTTAAAAGAGGAGATTGAGAAAACCAAATCAGAAGCCTTATAATTTTCCAAGCTCTTAAGAATTAATCTTCACCTGAGAGAAAATCCATCACAACCAAAAGACATCCTATCAAAGACCATTCAAGTAGAGTAAAAAAATACAGTCAAAAGGTGCTTAAGAATTTACGTAATTAGGGGAGTGACAATAATAATTTAAAGCAGCATGCAAAAAGAAATTGGTGCCCACACGAGTCAAACTTATGTAGACATGAATAAATTCCTATGGTTGGTGTAAGAGAGTTTTACATATGCTTTCATACGATTTAGCACTTTGTAAAAAAATTCAGGTTTTAATTTTTGTGTAATTTTCGAAATTCAACCAAAATTAGATGAAAAAACCCTATGTGTTCAAATAATCCAAATTGGCCTCTGTACGGAAGCCAGCTTCGGTGATTGAAGTCACCGGCTAATAGTCCACGTCGAGGCGACCAACTTATGCCATTGGTTGGAGAACGAAGTCGACGTTCACGGAGCAGCGATGGAGGGGAAAGGTCGTCCGAGATGATCTTGTCACGTTGGTGAAATCACCTAACCAAGGCCTTCCTTTGTATGGCCGGAAGTTTCAGACAAGTGATGAGACCATAAAACAAACACTTAAGCTGCAATAGTGAGCAAAATCGAAATCTTACTGTAGTTCGCGATTCAAGCTGTCCACAGGCAATCAGCTAGGGTGCAAACCAAATATCACGAAAATACAGTGAAATGAAGTGAAAGGTAACCAAAAATCACCGAGAACAAAAAGAGCAGAGAATCGAGCGAAGCGCCATTTTCCCTAGAGAGAGCGGAGAGCACATCTCTCTAAAAATGACTATTTTTAAAATTTCTGATTTTCTTATTTTTATTAAAATTTTTGATGATTCGTGATTTTCTTGTACAGAAACTCAGAAAGTGGGGATTTCTTATTTTTTAAAATCTAATAAAAATATTATTAATATATTCGAGTCGGGTCGGGAATCCCGTCGGGTATAGCCTATATTCCCGATCCTTTCCCGATTCTGAGCGGGTCGGAAAAATTTCGGTTCGTGAAAATTTCGGGTCGGGACCGGGTCGGGAGTCGGGAAGGGTCGGGAATTTTTTGATTTTTGCCGGCCCTAATCAGCAACACTCTCACTCGTCAAGTGAGCCTTGACCTTACTTATCATCATATTATGTCGATGAAAATATGATCGTCGAGCTCCCTCTAGGGTCTTTCTCCCGTAAACAGACTCCTTCTAGGGCCTTTTCCCTCACGATATCTCTCATAATCACTTCTTCTCCTTCAACTTTTCATATTTTCATCACTTATAAAAATTCATGTATATATAAATCATTTATCTTTTAAACCAAGCATACAATATGTCTTTCTACATTAAATTTTCATTATATAATTTCATAAACATTTAAAATAAACATTTTAGTATATATTACGGCATTCAGGGCACTGTCAGGACGTCTATCATTTTTTAGGTGTAAAATGACCGTTTAACCCTAGACTTAGAATTTCTCGATTTTGATTTTTTCTTACTTACATTGACTCTAGACTATCCTAAATAATTATTTAATATTAAATTAAATTTCTAACATTTTTATTTAGCTTAAATTCGAGATTTTCGATTTAATTTCTTATTTGTTTATTCGTAAAGCACTTAATTCCCAAATTAATTCAAACTTTAATATTTTAATACCAAACTTTTGTCATGAACTTTTCATACCTAAATTATCCTCGTGAACCATGAATCGGCTTCCGTGGACCATGGTTCTACTCCTTAATCATTTAACTCAAAAACTGAACCATATTTTATTTCCCCTCGAGCCATCTCACGATTTCTTCGAGCCACACACAAGCCACCTCGAGCCAAATCCTGACCAGACCACCTAGGGACCCTACTGACCAGCCTTGAACCCTTTACCTAGCCCCTAGCCCAAGACACAGTTCCAGCATGAGCCGCGGCCGGGACATGCAATATAAACTCCAACTCGACGAGGACTCCTCACCCGAGCCACCACCCGAGTCCGAACCCTCATGAACCTCACTGGACCAGCCTCAGACCTAGCCTGGACCTCCTGGCCAAGCCGTGACCCCATGAAATTCATCTTTTTTTATTGACCTAAGATGGCAGCCCCTTTATGCATCATATACATGAGTTTTAAATAATATAAACATAGGTTTTTGATCATGGCATGTCAAAAAATGAAAATAAAAGATGTGCATAATGTTTTCATGCAAGAATGGTTGAATACACATAATATGGTGTGAAAAATATTTGAAAAAAATTTAAGGCGTGCCTTTGCGTTTATTACGCACGAGAACGAGTTGGCGATGCGAAGAACGACGATGTAGAAAACCCTAGACTATAATCCTCTCAAAACCGTGGCTTTTTCTTTTTCAAGATCTCGTGTGTGCATGTGGTGAGGGGGAGGGAAAGTCCGTGTGTGATTATGAGGGGTGGGGCGTGAGTTGTGAGGCGTGGGGAAGGGCTTGGGGCTTTTATTTTTAATTAAAACTCCTAATATAAGTTTAGACCTATTTACATAGTATACTAGGCCCATTTAGCCCATTAGTTAATATTTAAAATATTTGTTTAGGAAAGTTCGTGAAAATACTAGCCGATTTTTCAAAAAGTTCATATTTTCGTTGGAAATCGAACGCCGTTTAAAATTACGTCCCGACGTATAAAATCATCTCAAAACTCCTCATTTTCAAAAATACCATATAGCATGTACGATATTTTAAATAATTAAAAACAAATATTTAATAAAAATATTTTTCTCTTTTTCAGCTTCGGTCTCCATTCCTCGATCGCGTCTCGGATAAGTTTTAAAACATGGTTTTAATGCATTCGTGTCGAAATGTGTATTTTAGGCTTGTAAGAATGCATCCTATATTTAATTCATGCAATTAAAACCCTTTAATTAGTCATTTTCAATTTTCCTAAATTCGCATGCAGTTAGATTAAATTATCGCATTTTGAACCTTAAAGATATGCAGCTTAACTTTGTTTTCAAATTATTTGAATTATATTGAAAAATTTCATGACCTTTTAAGATGTATTATTTATCTTGTGAAAAAAAGAAATTGTCGCTATCGGAATGATGCAATTTATAAGTTTTAGCATTCATCAAGGTTTGTTTAGAAAGGCTATCAGTGAAAATGTTGGGATCAATTAAGGTAATTGAAGACTTTAGAAATGAGTTGAATAAACACTTAAGATTTTTGTAATCTTTTCTGAAATGTGAATCAGTTTTTTGATGAACTGATCCTAAAAGTTTGTTTGTCGATATAGGTCAGTCAACTGAAAGTAGTGCATAATAAGACTGAAATATAGATTGAATACTTGGTGTAAACTGAAATGAACAAAAGAAATTTTTCTGGATGCTCGGAGACTTCAGATGCTCATATGTTACCCCTTCTATCACGAAAATATGATTTCACTAAAAAAATTTGATATATTACAATAAATTGTAATAATCTACTTCAGTTGGTCTTACACACTGCCAAACTGAAACTCTTATTCTAACAACTCTTATACAGTTATAAACTGAAATATGATCTAACAGGTAGCTTGAATGCTACTGATAAATACAATGAAAGTAGAGCTTGAGTTTGCGATCTATAAACTGATGATATACTCGTAAAGTGTATCACAATTGATTGAAGGTCGTAGTTTGATTGATTCATGTGTGTTCGCTTGTTTTCAGTCACCAACCTTCTTCAACTGACTTGATCAACTATATATAGTCTTCGATCTCAACGATTAGATTGAATGCATTTAATGACCATTTAATGACAAATATCAGTTGAATCGTCATGTAGTAACTTTGTCTGATAGTGGTACGATGTATTCAGACTGTTCTGTTCTGATACAACTGTTCTGTTTTGGCAAGACCTATCAGTCTGTCTGCTGATAAACTGATGATGTGACCAACTGATTAGAAGTCAACTGATCAATTCAGCTGAGAATGATAAAAGATCGGGACGATAAAAGATTTTGGGAATGATTGGTACGTTGAAATAGAATAAGGTGAGAATGAAAACAACTTTCAAAAGAAATGATATGTTTATTCCATTTCTATGATGGATAGAAAAAGAAAAGAAATGAAATTATTTTTAAAAATCAAGTCAATTTATAACTTAAAAAATTCAAAATAATGGTTACCATAGAAGTATCAATTCCTTTTATCTCAAGGGTGTGCGAGTTAATAAAGTAAGTGAGCACTTGATAAATAGTCATATGTTCGATTTTTCCTAATAATATTTTTTTGGGCGAGCCTGTTGTCCAATGTCGTTTATCTAGATAGTGTGGTTTATGCACTACTGCGTTAGTACTCGTAACGAAAAGTAACGATTGCAGGTTCCCAAGTCAAGAGACACATCATTTTACAATTGAATTTTTTTTTTTTTAAGATTATCCAATTCCATCGAACAACCACTGGATCGTTTTTTACACATGGACTAAAAAACAACGTGAACTGCTCCATAATGGGCTGGTCCATGGAGAAAGAGGTGTTTTGGTGAATGGCCTGAATCTCTCTTTGCATCGGTTTCAATGAATTTTAGACCATCCT
Organism: Primulina tabacum; assembly: GCF_025594145.1. Lineage (NCBI taxonomy): Eukaryota > Viridiplantae > Streptophyta > Magnoliopsida > Lamiales > Gesneriaceae > Primulina > Primulina tabacum. The sequence goes on along the minus strand of NC_134552.1, from coordinate 51,141,930 downwards.
AACTTGATAACACTCATAAGCACATCCCTACTGCGAGCACCTCAGCAAGATGTGGAGTGATACATCCTTGCAACAATTTTCCTTCAGCAACAAACAAAAAAAGTTCAATTATTTGTTAGAGTAGGTGTTTAGCATGTCAACTTATGAATTGAACTTTATTGATTTTTATGTAAAAAAATCTTTAATATAATAATATTTTAAAATTTTATCCAAGTATAACATTTACTTTATTTGTATACACATGCAATTTGCATAGATAAAGTCATATACTATAAGTACCATGAGGTCCACAAATCTAGTGGATAATGAAATTCTTAGAAAGTGATCTGTATATTCTAAATTTGTTCCTAGTCGATTCAGCCGCCTAAAAAAACAAAGATAAAGTTTGTTCGAACTTGAGACTAGTATATGTGATGTAAATGACACGTTTCATTTGAAAGAGCATGAAGACGTTCATTCATACAGAGCACTGCTAATTTGATGTAGCACTGAACAACCCGACCTCGCAATTTTCAAGTGTTTAACATTTGTAGTGTGAAATAGTCCATTTTTATGGCTATACACAATTAGTCCTTAGATTCGAGAAAACATGGACACTCCGAGTACTAGCTGTTGGAATTTTGATGCTTAATGAATGAAAATTAAGCAAATAAATCAATGTGTTTGAGTGGAAAAATTCGAAACGAAGAACGAAGCTTAATGAACGAATATTAAATTCGGTGGTTCTGAATTAAACTCTAAACGAGTTCATCAAATGTTGAAAGAACTTCAAATGAGTAGTCGGAACATATAAGGGACGAAAACCGAAGAAGAAGAAAAAAAAATCGGTCGTGAACAGTAGCAGGCGCGCACATGCGCGCGCTTGCCGAGAGCTCGCGCGAGCGGGAGCGCCCAGATTCGTGTCCCTTCGAATTTTCTGATGTTTTTTCATTTCTTTGGCATTTTTTGATGATTGTGGTCAGTTACAATGGCCAAGGGACACCACTATGAATGAAAGATCATGTATTTTCACATGAAAAACATTAAATGGTTGATTTATTGAAAATCAAAAACACATAACACATAACATATCATTTGGCATATTGTTCTTCTTCCTTCTTCAACAAGAGAGAGTTCATTTATTTTCTTGTGATAGAACTTGAATATTTGAGTGCTAATTATTCAAGAATTGTAGTTGTGTCTTGGGAGAAGATTGTCACAAATCTCTAGCACGTTGTGAGGGGCAAATTCTTCTTAAGGAGAAAGTGTTCAACATTTGTCTCTACAAAGTCATTCCTTTGTTTTCTTCTTGCTTCTCCTCTCAAATTTGAATACCCCAAACAACACTAGCATGCACTTTGATCCATTTACCTACTCCATTGAAGATCATCAGGGGCGAGGTTGGGTGTAGTTTCGAAATACGTAGGATCCAATGCATTGTAATCGAAGATTCACCGCTCACCCAAATGTGTGGATATCCTATGTGATCTGATTATTTAATGGTGGAAGGAATCACTGATCAGAATAAGACATCTGAATGATGGAAAAGTGTTTCTTTAGTTGCAAATACTCTGTCATTATTATTACTCAAAGATAAATTATACCATTATCGAATTCATTTGCAACTCTCGATGCACCAATGTTTGCAGATTCAATTGGAATATATGAGTTGAAGGAACCGTACTGTACACTAACCATAACTTACTGGTTATTGCTCGCACTGACAGTGATACATAGGAGATCATAAGGTGATATTACTATATGCTCTTATCATGATCTCTTTTGAAAGCTTTAACGATGGGCCATATTCCTGTCGAGTTCCATATTTATCGTGCAAAAGTGCAATACCAGAATGTGTGAGTGATATCTTCAGCATGCAATCTGCATGTAGGACACTGTACCTCCACACATATACTTAAAAAATTGACGCCTATTCATTAAAAAGTTTGAACTTCTTTGACCCACCTGTCCGACTCATTTGGTCATGTGGCAGTATGTTGGTGCAGACGCCTATACTATGTTGCCACCCACTCTTGTCTCATGGTGTTTCGGTCTCTTCCTTTTCCTGATCTTGGGATGTGATTGGGATAAGACGTTCGCATTCATGTTGCCTCCTCTTTCCAGATTTTTTTGGCTCTTATGCTGGACTGTGTTTGCCCTGTCTGGCAACCTTGTTTTCACCGTGACTTTCCAGTAGCTTGAGACTTTTTTTGGACACAGTTCTCATACTTATTTACTCAGACCAGGATCGACATTTATTGAAGGATCTTCTTTCGACCTTCCATGAGTTTGTGGTTGCTGCTGACTTAACAAGAATTGTAAAACTCGCAAATTTCAAACTCCATATTCTCCTATTATCAAGAATTGTAAAGTATAATTATCAAGAATTGTGGAAGATTTTTCCAAGATGTTCAAGATTTCAACTAGATAAATTTAAACCAAATTCGAAATTATGCATGTATATGGCAGGAGGTATAAATTTCGAAATTATGTGTAGACATATATATTTATCTAGATAAATAGATAAAAAGACTTCAACCTAATGAGATGTCGGATATGGATATAGCTAAATTTTGAATTTATGATTGAGAAATTGATCAAGATGTTCGGATAATAAGAAAACATTGTGGTGATCAAGATAAAAGGATACATGATTAGGATATTTAAACATCAAGATTATCAGGAGTTGTAAAGGATTATTAAATTTTGATGTACAAATTATCCAAGAATTCAAAATTCAAGGGATAAACATTCCAAATTTTCGATTTAAACATATATATACATATGTCAAGATTTTTAAGATTCAAGATTTAAGAAAAGAAGATGATAATTTCCAAATTAAAGAGAGTGCAATATTGAATTTTCAAAATCTTATTTATCAAGCTAAATAAAGATTTTAAAAAGATCAAGAATCCAATCTTGGGTGAAAATAATCAAGGAAGTCGAAAATTTCAAATGCATAATTCGAAATTAATGTACATGGATTGAGATGTGTACTACAAAATAAAAGCTCTACAAGATATTAAATTTGAGCAGGGAAATTTCAAAATCTATGCTTAAAAAAGGCGAAATTTTTGAAATTCCTACCAAGTAGAATGGACAAAGAGATTGTGATATATTCAAACTCAAATATTGGAATACAATCAAACCTAAATTTAAGCTTAAATTCAAATTTTAAACGTGCGGATAATACGAGATCTGGATGACATCTACACTTTTATAAGTACCGCAACACCCTCACTTGAAATCTCACACCTCTAAAGCTCTCAATTTTCGATTTTCGGCTCTCCAGTATTTTAAAAGATCCTCTCCCAAATGCTGCTGCATTCATAGAAGTGTTGTCCACGTTCGGAAAATTATTTGCATCGCTCCATTACTCAGATTTCAATCTCTGCCGTTCCAAATACTCTATCATCTGTTTTGAATAAAATATTATCAATTCAACAAAATCCGACAATTGGTTTTTGGTATACAGCCTCTGAAAGAAAACTGCTCAGATACAAGGCGAGAATAACACATCTCCTGGTTTTTGTCCATAAACAAGTCAAAAAACTATCAAACATGATCTTCAATGTTCAAAATTTACTTGAATTACTTGTGGACGTACTGTGAAAGTTTAAACCTGATCCAATGGTTCAATAAGTCGCAAAGGATTTCGCAAGACGACAGATTTTCTGGCAGGGGTCCTGCTACGTTTTCTAATTGTTGTTTGCATGATTCTTTTGTGGTTTCTAATTATTCAAGCAATACTAAGAATTTTGTAAATAATTTGGCACACTTGGTTTTTTAAGTGGGCTTATGTTTTAAATCAATTCGTATATGAATTGTTTCAGTTTTCGAAAGTTTCGTTCGAGCATGAGTTATTCGTTTCATGTTGTGTTGAAAGGACCCTATGTTTTGAGTATTGTTAGGATTCAACTAGATATGGGTGAGAACCCCAAATAATACAAGTTTACGACCCTTATGTAATGGGATTGTAAACATTGTTATGATCTCGTCCCCTTAGAGTATTAAAAATCAGGGGTTGATATCAGTATGATAATTTATGTTACGACGTCAAGATTACGAAATAAGAATATGCAATACTATTCAAGTAATGATATGTTATGCAAAGATTTCGAAATTATATATGTATGTTGTTATATGTCTCAAACGGCCCCACTTGCTAAATATTTCAAAAAATCCTCATCTCTTACTCTCACTCACCAGATAAGAATAAAAAACAAGTAGATGAGAGAAAACAAAATATGTTTTAGGACGGATTATGAAGATGTTTCAATTCAAGAATTTAGTTTAGACACTTTATTTCAAAATTATTTTATTAAGTTGTAAAACTCTACCGCAATGCAAATATTTTTTGGAGTTTTTCTTTATAAAGATAATATTATTTTGAGTTATTTATGATATAGATTAGTTTTGGTATATACCGTGCTACGATGCTCGTTGATTTACGATTATGTGATTTTTGAACTGTTGACCAAAATATATGAAAAAACAGGACAGATATGCAGTAAACCAAACAAGCGTGCTGTTCACAGAAGAGTATGACTAATGTATAAAACCAACAAATCAGTATCTTGAAGAAAACAATAGTATAATGCTTAATTAAATCAAACAGAGGCTTGTAGCTTGTACAGTTTCCTTAAAACAGATTCGCCCCATCCGGTATGTGCTCCGAGTATTCAGCGGACGTCTGTTTCCCAGGATACAACGGGCAAACCAGCAGAGTTGCAGCACAAAGCACTATGCTAGCGAACAAAATCAGTACCTGAACTTTATCAGTGAACAGAGCAGAAGCAGAACACGCAGAAGCAATACTGTAGCAGTAGAAACAGCAGTACAATAGCAGAACAGAAGCACTGTAGCAGAACAAAAGCACTGTAGCAGAATTTCTATTGTAGCAGAATAAGCAGAGGAACTGTAGCAGCAGGAGAAAGTGTATTTTTCGGTCTCTCTTTCTAGGCTAGGCACATCCCCTATTTATACATGTCAATACCATCCATATGAAAGGTCACAAGTTACCTTAAATATGCTTTAAAGATGGTAGATGAAGCACCAACAGTTGGGGAGATGAAGCACCAACAGTTATGCCATGCGAAAGGTCTCAAGGGCATGTGAAAGATCTCAACTGAAAAAAATAACAAAAGATGGCATAGACTGCTAGGCAAATTTTGCCTTGATCGGTCCGACATTCGACGCGCCTAGGTCGCGATCGTACGCTTGCACACAAGTCAAGCCTTTTTTTCATTGCAAATCGGGCCCATGATTTTCACCCCCCAGCGCCTGTGTGCGCGAGAGAGAGCCTCTTGACCAATCATTGTTACACCATTATAAAGTGTAACACAATATAAACTTATCTATACCACTTTAATTTTTCAATGTGGGACAAACCCACCTTTCCAAATTTCCATTCACTCCCATGGAAAGCCCATAAGCCTAAAAGCCCACCTTTAATCCAACATGAACAACGTTGATGTTGACTAACTTCCAATGTCGAGGTGTGACGATGATTGCTTGTTATGCTCCTCTACACCATAGCTGTAGATCTTTTGATTACTTAGTTTTTTCTAGGGCTGTCAATGTATTTATTTAGTCATGTTAATTACCCTAATCTAAATGCAGTTTTGGTTTTATTTATATAGCATTTTGAGAAGGTCTTAACCAAGTCTCCCTCCTCCTCTAGATATTTTGTTACACACTTTATGTTCATATATAGGTAGCAGTGACGGATCCACCATAGGACCAAAGGCCCCCCATTTTTTTTAATTTTTTTTTACTGTATATATAATTTTTTATAAAATATATAAAAATAAATGGTCTCCAAATAATTGAAAAGAACAAATATCTTAGCATATACATGATTTTAAGGATTTGTTATACCCGAAGTCGAATCCCACAATTCCTAAATTTTTTTCCTTCAAACTTTTTTCCCTTCTTGTTTTTTTTAAAATCAAATTTATCTTTTAAAATAATATAAAATAAAAATGACAAATAAATAACAAATAAATAGAAAGGGAAAAGTGAGCTTGATTCTTGGTTAATCGCATTCATCATGAAACCTTTCTCTTCTAAAAAACAGATAAATCAAAAAAGATAAGAGAAAATTGTGTGAATTATAATCACAACATTTATTAAACTGTTTTTTTAGTCATTTCTGTATTGTTTTTATTAAAATATTTAGTTGTTGCTATCTGAAATCTTGAATTGAACGATGAGTCATGTTACCAATTTTTAGAAGAAACTTTGGGCTTTCCTGTATCTTGTTTGTTTTATCTATTGAAATGAATAAGGATATTTCTTGTCTTATGTCGGAGGCTCAGACTAATTGCATTATCAAGTTACTTCTAGTTTTCAGACAAACTCTATCATGTAATTTGCTTCTTGTTTTACTTATTATGCAGCCGGATGAATGTTGTTTCTCTTTTTGTAATAGAGATAATTTTTTTAATTATGATTTTCTTGATTTGAACCTAATTTGCTTAAGTGATGTACTTTCAACGTTTGTGTTTTTGCCAAACTCGTTTGTTTTTTGATTATATGTAGTATTTACTTGTAATATTTTACGTGCAAAATGTTCATAATACCACGAAGACTTGTTGTAAGTCAAAAGGAGTGCAAAAAGCACACCTTGTACAACCATCACATATTTTATTTAGATTTCAACAATTATAACGTTCTTTATTAAACTGACTAGATTTATTTATTTGTGTCAGATGTAAATTTTATTTATAAAAAGAGACATCTATAACAATTTATGCTTGTGCTAACGATCTTCCGGTTCTTACAGCTACTACATAAATACAAAGCAATTTATGGATATCGTCAAAACTAGGCTTCGAAGTAAAATAGAAGATGATTTCCTCACGGATGCATAGATGATATTTATTGAAAAAGAAATTATTAAAAATATTTGTATTGACGTATCATTGAAAGCTTTGAAAATTTTAAGGAACGTCGAATTATTTTTGGCTAATTTATTTTTGTTAAAAACATACATATGATGATATTTAGTCGTATATAACTGAAATATTTTTTTTTTCCATTTTTAATCATGTGTCTGTCTTTTATAAGCAATCCTCCCAGAATCCTAGATCCGTCTCTGCAAAACCCTCTCCATTGACGATATTTCTTTTTCTTTCTTAAAGAAAAAGTTCGAACTCAAAATCCAAACAACTAGCAAAACATAACATACAAAATTTTATTTGTATGAATTCAGTCATGTCTGAACGGTTGTCTTAAAAAAGTCAATGGAATGACACATATTCCCTCTTTTAATTATTTTTTATTTACTTGATATATTTGTATTTAAATATATTAAAATATACAACATAACTAACTACACAAACTTCTCCCATTTTTATATTATTTGGTGTTGAAAAATAAAATTATCATTCCTAAAAAAGAGAAAATTGTATTTTGATCTTATAATTTTGTCATGCAATTTTTGTTAATTATATTATCAAATTTCAGTTTTATATTTCTTCTTCTTGGTTTTTTTTTTTTTTTGACAATTTTAGTTTTTTTTTATTTATGATATGAAGTGCTGATGTGATACTGCTATATCAGTGTCATGTCGAAAAACTAAAAATATTTAAATCAAAAATAGCGGAATAAAATTGATATTTTACTTAATAGAAAATCAAAGTCGCAAGACAAACATACACGACAAAAAACATTTTTCAAAAAATAATTATCACTTCCATAAATTTCATCAATTTGAATTTTGAAAAAATAAAAATCACGTGATTTTTAACAGGTGATATTGAGTTAGGACTTATTAATGTGAAGCACTCAAATTATTTGATAATACGTCATCATAGAATTATTGAGTTACAAAAAAATAAAATAATAATGTTTGATATATAACATGACAAATATTTCATTGCTACTCTAAATTTTGGCATCGATTTGGAAATATACGAAGTTGAATATATATATGTATATCTTGGTACCTAGAACATCAAATTCCCTTCGAGCTCAAAAATGAAAAACTGCAGCGTGAAGTCTAACATCCTCTCACTGTTATATGTTGGACTGCCCTATGGACCACCCAATAATATTTTGTAAACTTCACGCTTCAATTGTTCATTCTTGGACATGAAAGAGTGTGATAGATGTCTCACACCAACTGAATTAAGTACTTGATTGTTGTAAATATGCACTTGGACAATCCCCTATTTGATATAGAATTTGGGGTTGAGTTAAGTCAAATTCTCAATCTTAACAGTGAAAACTAAATATAAATTAGGTAGTGCCGCTAACAATGTCGGTTTAACCATCTATATTTCAACCTATAAGAAAAAAAACAAATTTAGACAGCTATTAGCATATATCCAAGAAATTCGACATGATTTTTTTTAGGTCGACGTGATAATTCGATTTTATCCTACAAATCAATGGGTTTTTTTAATGCTATAGGTTGATGGCTACGAGGAAAAGACCCCAAGAGGATGAGGATTAATAAATATTAGCGACCGTTTCAAGGATGGTTTTGATCGTCGTAAACTTTTTTTTCGGTGTCATTTTTGGACATTTTTATTTTAGTTATTAATTACACAACATAACCGGAATTATATTACATAGTTTTGGTACGATTATCAACTCATCATCAATTTAATAAATTTTAAGAATTTAAAATAGGTCCACTGAAGCAAAAATTCTTGGCATTATGTATTGAAGATTTTAATCAGGTTTAACGTCGGAGAGATTTTGAAAACGATATTGATAAAAAAATTAAAAAATAAAATAAAATAAAAAGAGTTTGAAAATGATATCGAGAATTGGAATATAACGTCAACTTGGTCACATGCATCTTGCAATTAAAACCATTTATGACTATGGAGATAGTAGTTTCCAGTTTTTGAAAATCTACAATAGACAAAGCATCAATAGTTCTTTATAAAAGTAGTGGAAATACTTTCCGTGAAACTTGACCAACGTGATTTACAAATCAGCATTAACATATAGTTTTAGCCTAGATCCATCGAATGATAGTGTCTGTAAGTTTCATTTTTGGTTATGTGTATGATTTATGATCGAATATGGAATTATGAGATATTATTTTTGAAGACGATAACTCAATCAAATATGTATTAGTTTTCTAGAATGCCTGATTCTAACGCATTATTCAAACGATTGCAAAAGCGCAGTGAATGGTTAACAAAATATGAACACGACTTCTTGGTCTCCGCACAAAACTCCGACTACTTTTTCCACAGGAAACTTAAGCTTCTGATGATAGGTGGAAGCTACTGCTCTAAAATCCTTTAGTGTTGGCCGTCCCAAGATTCCAATATACGATGATTGAGTTTCTACTACCGCGAAGGTTATCATCTTGGTTATCCTCCGAGGATCACTCCCCATAGACAAGGGAAGAACAATTTGACCCAATGGCTAAATGACCTATCCCACGAACCCATACAGAGGGCGTAGAGTCCGGCTTGAACTCAAATCCTTCTACTTTCATCTGATTCATCGTTTTCTTGAACAAAATATTCACGGAGCTTCCATTATCAATAAAGATCCTTACCACGTCGTAATTGACAATGGTGGCCGTCTCCACCAAGGCATCATTATGGAGAGCCACAACGCCTCGGAGGTCTTCTGGTCCAAAATTGATGATGAGATCTTGTGGTAAGTCCATATCCCTATATATCTCAAAGTTTTCCAACCTTCTTCCGTTTGGTTTCCGAGTTCGTCCGGAGTCTCCATCAGTAGCACCTCCCAAGATCATATGAATCATTCCTCTCGTAAGAGAGTTGTCTTCATTCATTCTCCTCTTTGGATCGACAGGCTCTCGAGGAACATCTTGATCTCGCCCTTCCCTTCTCTGCTCCCCAACCCTCTGATATATCCGTGGAGGGCCTCGACCTCGCCCGGGGGACGGGCGAGACCTCGGTTGACTCTCGGATGAGGATTCTTCTTGTCTGTCCCACGGAGGCAATCTAACACTGCTCTCAGCCCTTTGTGACTTCTCCCACCTTCTTTCTTATTCTCTCACCTCCATCACCTTGTCGCGATTCCTATTCAGAGGAACATGGGATGAGAACTGTCTCATGTCCCTAGCCTTATCCTCCTCCCTCTCGCCCACACCTCTCTTCCTACCTCCCTTCTCCCATCTGAGGACGCAATGATGTTGAGTTAGTTCTTATGCTTCCTCTTCTGCCTATCATCTCCACGTCTCAACTCAAATTTCTCACAGACAGAGCAAAGTGATACTCACTGAAAACTTAGGGTCCGATTCCAGCAAGTGACACTAGTCCAGACACAGGCTTCAAATTTGCTCTGAGCCTGAAATCACGAAGAAGACCGTCAGAAGGGGGCGGGAGGATGTTCCCGCGTAGCCCTCCGACACTCAAGTCAGAGACTGAGGATATAAGTGGAGAGCAGATAAGGGTGCTGCTGAAAAATAATATAATAAACGAACGAATTGAACGCTCAAACCTGATATCTATAAGAGAATACATGGGCTTGTCATGGACCACATACTTTAGATATGAATGGGCCGGGGATCCAAAATCCGATTTGGGTCTGGTTTTGATTGGCCCATTAATATGATATAAAAAATGATATTGATAAAAAAAATTTAAAAATAAAATAAAATTAAAAAAGAGTTTGAAAATGATATCGAGAATTGGAATATAACGTCAACTTGGTCACATGCATATTGCAATTAAAACCAAGATAATTAAAACTGCATAATTCACACATAAATGCATTTATGACTTTGGAGAGTAGTTTCCAGTTTTGAAAATCTACACTAGTCAAACCAGCATTAGTTCTTTATAAAAGTAGTCCAAAAACTTTCCGTACAACCTGACATCCAACAAGATCCATTCTGAAAGTTTCATTTTTGGTTGTGTGTATGATTTATGATCAAATATCAAATTCTAAGATATTATTTTTGAAAACGATGACTCAATCAAATATGTATAAGTTTTCTAGATTGCCCGATTCTAACACATTATTCGAATGGTTGCAAAAGCGCATTGACTGTTTAATAAAATATGAATTTTTTGAAAATTCATTCGATGCATATCGGGTAAAACTTACATTTAATGATCCGCAAAATGGTACAAATGTCCCTTTACCTGTTAAATCTACCATATTAATTAATGAATTGATATTTGGTACATCACCAAATAATTATTCACTTGGACTTTTAGAGTAGCATGACCGTGCCTCTTAACGCACAACCATACCATGAGCAATTGCAATTGACCAAGGGTGTAAATTCGAGTGTATTGGTTCGAGTTGATCAATAGTACTATTCAAAAATTGCTCAATTTGAATCCAACACGAACACGAGTCAACCCGAAAACTCTCATTCTGAACCCGAATCCGAATCAACACGATTTTGAAGTTTTTTTAATTTTTTTTAAAAAAAATTAAATAAAATTCAAAAAAATTAATAAAAATATTTTAATTTAAACACATAATAACAAAATCTCCCTTATATTTAAGATTTAAATTTGAAAGTCTAATTGTAGAAAAATCAAAAATATATTTACTAAATCAAATAAACAATTGTTTTAAAAATAAAAAATGTTCAAAATAAATATTAAATTATGAAAATTTATGATATAAATATATAATAAATATTTTTTGAGACATACAATATATAAAAATGTAGGTAATATTTATTAATTATATTTTAAAAAAATTAAAAAATTTCTTGTCAACTCAGGTTAACTCTGACCTGAACCCAACCCAACCCGATCATTTTTTCGGGTCAGTTATCGGGTCCAAATCGATCTGACTCGAACCTAAAAACTTTTAAACCAAACCTGATTTTTTTCGAGTTGAACCGTGTTGGGTTGGTGAGTCGTGTCTGATTTTAACACTCTTCAATTGACCACCCATAAAACTAAACTTTAACTCACTTCATAATTAATTAATTAATTTAATTAATTAGATGCTTCATTTACTACAATTCACATTCAGAATTTTCATTTTTTCCTCAATTTATATTTGAAACTTAGTAAAAAAATTCAAATCTCAAATAAATTATTTATTTTATTCACTATAATATATTCACAGTCAAATTAATTTGGACGCACAAATTGTATTGTCGGTTGAGACATATTGTATATAACAAAATTTACAAATCCTTGGCATTATTATTTTAATACATTTAAATTACTTATGATCAATTAAATAATTTATCATCGATCGATATTCAAATTAATTAATTGAACCATTATTTAACTGTTTTTTTCTTTTATACCACAGCCATAAAAATATATATTCCTTTTCTTCTTCCGATATGATCAGAGATTAACATGAGTCGCAAAAGAAACTACTAATGACTTAATCAAAATGATTTGAACAAATTTGAATTACATTTACGTACGCTAGCTGTTTTTTGTATTCATCTCGTACCAATGGCGGAGTCAAGTTTTCATTTGTACTCGAGCTAGAATTTTTTAAATCATAGTTGAGCTAATATTGACAAATGAAACCCCGAGCTACCAGAAAATAAGACATTATAATATGGAAGTGAGATAAATGTCAAATACATTAAATAGAGAGCACAAAAACCCTCGTCCATGTACATATAATAAATATCACGTGTATATATATACACACACAAAATTACGTTATATTTTATATATGGCCAGCAAAATTTACGTCTTTTAAAATTATACGTCTTTTAAAATTATATATGTATATAATATATATATATATTTTGCTGGCCAGATATAAAATATAACGTAAAACAATTAGGAAAATGGAACTAATTAATGCTAATTAATAATGCATGCATTTTTACGTATGAAAATCGGACAGAAGTCCAGCTAGCTTGCCTTGAGCCTTTAATACCATTTGGTACCAAACTCTCTCTATAAAAGTAGCACATCATACAACAGCTCTCTCACGTATAACGCATATATACATACATACTATTTGGATGGCGAAGGACAGTAATGAAGCTTTCGCGGTGAAGGATTACCACGATCCGCCGCCGGCTCCGCTGGTGGATTTCGACGAGCTAGCGAGATGGTCGTTTTACAGAGCGTTGATTGCTGAGTTTGTAGCCACTGTTCTGTTCCTCTACGTCTCCGTCATGACGGTCATAGGGTATAAGAGCCAGATAGACCCCGACAAAGGCGGCAATGGGTGTGACGGCGTCGGCAGCCTCGGGATTGCTTGGGTGTTTGGGGGAATGATCTTCGTGCTTGTTTACTGCACCGCTGGGATCTCAGGTAAGGAATTTCGGCACCTCTCGGAATTAAGTAATTATTCTCATCTGTTCTATGAACTTGTTTCTTCGTTTAACATTCGTCTTGTATGCTTAATTTTCTGCTGTTTTGGTTTTCGATTTCTATGTGATCGAAACTGAAATGTATTTTAATACTTGACTAGTTCCATAGGTCATTGACTATTGGACTTTCTCCCCTTATACAAATAATACAGATATTTAACAAGGTGATATTGGACGACTATGCACATGATATGCATGTATTTTAATTTATATAATATTTTTTGGTTCGAATTGAAGTAGTTTTTGTATAATTTTTTAAAAAAGATTTTTGTCAAATTTCACAATTTTTAAGAATATCTCTTACGACAGTTTACAGAAACAATATCAGTACTATTGTTTGAATGTTTTCCTCAAATCTAACAACACTAAAACACAGTCGAAAAACATTTTCAAAACCCAATCCTATCCAGGATGAATGCAAATTATTTTTTCACGCAGGAGGGCACCTGAACCCGGCGGTGACGTTCGGGCTGTTCTTGGCTCGCAAGGTGTCGCTAATAAGAACGTTGCTGTATATGGCGGCGCAGTGTTTGGGTGCAATCTGTGGCGTGGGCTTGGTTAAGGCATTGCAATCATCTCAGTTCAACAAATACGGTGGCGGAGCGAACCAGTTGGCTGCCGGATACAGTAAAGGCGTGGGTTTGGGAGCTGAAATCATCGGCACCTTTGTTTTGGAGTACACTGTTTTCTCCGCCACTGATCCTAAAAGAAATGCTAGAGACTCCCATGTCCCTGTGAGTACCATTCTATTTTTTTCAAAAATTCCAATTTGAAGTGTCTATAAATAAATAAAAATATTGAGAAACCAACTATGGAGACTTTGGATATCGTTGATTTCTGTAGTGTGATTAAGACCTACCAGCAAATCTTTAAAATTTTTTTGTTTTTCATTACCTAACTAATGTGATTTGCAAACTATTACGTTAGTTTGAGAGTTACTCATGCGCAGAGAGGGATAACGAGCAAGGATTCCATTGTCATTTTAACGAAATAGAAATGTATTAGACCAATTTTGAAATGAGTGGGCCATTTTTCCTTCAACCCGAACCCATAGTAGACCTTATCACAATTTTTGCAACCCGATTCATGCCAATTGAATCCTCACTTTTTTTTTTCTTGATTTGAACTGCAGGTCTTGGCTCCACTACCCATTGGATTCGCAGTGTTCGTGGTGGTGCTAGCCACCAGCCCCATCACGGGCACCGGCATCAACCCGGCTCGGAGTTTAGGGCCTGCCGTGATCTACAAAAACAACGCAGTCTGGGATGATCAAGTATGCCTGCGTCTACTTAATTTCCTCATCATGAATTGTCATAGAATATCATGCCCACAAATTGACAATTATTTAATTTTGATATATGAAATAAACGTATATTGTAATGAAATTTATTTATATGATATTTATTACCCTTTCTTTCGAACGTACAGTGGCTTTTTTGGGTTGGACCTTTCATTGGAGCTGCCATTGCTGCATTCTATCACAAGTACATCATAAGGGCAGCTGCCATTAAAGCTTTCGGATCTCACAGGAGCAATGTCTAAGGTATTTGCATGTTCGATTTCGATATCGGTTCCGATAATTCGACGATTTTCAAGCATAAAACATGGAGTTTCCATAACAAGACGAGTTTTTCGCTTTGTCGGAAATATGATATATGTTGTTTTTTTCTGTATGGATTGAAAAACAAGGTATTTATGTGATCGATACTCTTAAGTTATATTTCTTTTTTTCAAATTAAAGTTTGTTCTTAAATTTTAAGTTCGAATCTCCTTATATTTCAATGTTCATGTTTTTGTATAGCAAGAAATGACTGGTACTCCACTACTTCTATTAAATGAAAGCTTCTCATCATTTTCGATTCTAAAAAAGAATTTGATTACATAATAAGAATCCCCTCCTCTCAATAGGACACATATTCATCTATTCTATATATATATATAAAAGCTGAGTTTTTGTCTAAAACAATAAGTACCCATCAAAATGACAATTATAAATAAAGAAAGATATATGAATATCAAAATAAATGTACTGCAATAAATGATTGAAAATATTTAAATATTATGCGATTTTTATTGATATTTTTTTATAGAAATATATCTCTATTTTCTTTTAAAAAAATTTCGAAAGTGAACTGAAGATATTTGAAAACATAAACTTCAATTATTGCTTACATTAATTATATCAATTCTTTTATTAGTTCAAATTTGAATTTAATTCATCTTTATATCAATTTAAATGTAATTTATGAATTATATATATTATTTTTTGTTCAAATTAAAACTGAACACAATTGAAAACATAAACTACTTTTAAAATTTTGAATTTATTATTATTGTTTTGTATTATTATGATATATTTAGTTGTTATTATAAACAAAATAATATAAGATTTTTTTAAAAAAATTCTATTCTTTTTATTAATAGCAGTTTCACTTAACAAAGATAATAAGTCAATTTAATGAAAAAATATTGTGATTATTATTTGAGTGTTATCTTAAATGATATAAATATTTTTGATGTAATATTTTTTTATATAATAATATTTAAACTTTAAATATATTTATTATATTATATTAATAATTTTAAATAATTATTCAAACATTAATATTTACTAATTTTAATCATTAATTACATAAAATAACACTCCTTGTGAGTTTTCTATGTTTATTTACCAAATTGTCCTTATGTCAGGTATTTATATATTTGTCTTTTGGTAATCATTTATGATATACAATTAATGTTGAGTGTTTGTCTATATATATTCCCGGTAGCTTCGATGCTACATGTGAGGCACTGCCCCCACATGGTTTGGATGGACAAGATTCACACACATATGTGATTTTAAAAAAATTAATGGACCCCATGTATCTGTGGCTAAATTTGGGCATTTGATTCTATCATGGGGTAGTGCCCCTACATGTAGGATGAAATCAACCTATATTCCCCATCTATTATTATTTATCTTCTTTTATCTTTAACTACAAATACTAAGAGGCGGATTCATGGATTTAGGGAATTGTAATTGGATTTTTTTTAGAAATAAAATAAATTATTTATCACTATATGAATAATTGAATTAATGTGTTATATATACATGTGTAGACATGATTATAATACTATGTAAATTTATCTAACACTATATGAATTATTGGATTAATGTGTTATATATACGCGCTTAAACATGCTTATAATACTATGTGCATAATTTCCTTCTTTTTCTTTTTGATTATTTTGTTTTGCAAGTTAGACGTGTACCTAAATTATTGAAGAAAACGTAATAAAAAAATTAAAAAAGTTATTGAAAGACAAGGTAACGAGGGATTGATGGAATATTAAAGAATAATTATATTTTTAACTAACCCAAAAGTTTTTGGATTGGTGCTGATAACTAACGAATAACAAATGTTTTTTCTTGTATGAATCCTATTTCAATGAAAATACGATGAGTCAAGCCACTCAAACATATTACTTTACTATTATATCGTATTTTTGTAATGTTTCTATTTGTCAGATATTAAATTTTGAATTTTCTTCTTTCTTCATTTTTGGTTGGACGATTTAATTCCATAATTACATTTTGAATCTCGATGTTTAATCTCTTTGTTATATCTGTTCCTTTGGAGACTTGGAAGTTTTCCAACTTCGGTGATGTTTTTTTTAAAAAATATCACATTAAATCATGTATGGTTTCAATTTACAGCTTTAACTTAAATAAATTTTTGTAAACGATGATCATTATTTTCATTCTCATGTGTGAATTATTGGATTAATGTGTTATATAAATACGCATAAACATGCGTAGAATACTATGTGCATAATTTCCTTCTTTTTTTATTATTTTGTTTTGCAAGTTAGACGTGTACCTAAATAATTGAAGAAAAAGTAATAAAAAATTTAAAAGTTATTGAAATGCAAGGTAACGAGGATTGATGAAATATTAACGAATAATTTATATTTCTCCAACCCAAATGTTTTTGGAATGTCATTAATAACCAACAAATGACAAATATTTTTTTTTGTATGGATCCTATTTCAATGAAAATATGATGAGTCAATCCAGTTACACATATTACTTTTATTGTTATATCGTACTTTTTAATTTTCTATTTGTCGGATATTAAAATTTGAATTTTCTTCTTTCTTCATTTTTTGTTGTACGATTTAATTCCATAATTACATCTCGAATCTCGAGGTTCAATATCTTTATTATATCTGTGGCTTTGGACACAGAAGTTTTCTGAATTCGGTCATATTTTTTTTAAAAAAAACTATCACATTTAAATCATACATAGTTTCAATTTACAACTTTAGTTTAAATAAATTTTTGTAGACAATGATCATTATTTTAATTCTTATGTGAAGGTGTTGAGTTTTTCTGATCCAAATGTGTTAATGTACTTCGATTTCACAAAACAATCAAAATTGATGAAATAATATAAGTGTTAATATGTTGTGTATTACTTTGATTGATTTATGTATAATTAATGTGTGTTCTTAAGTTTTTATTCATATACTTTTTATTTGTTGAATACATTGATTTTTATATTAATAAAGATAAATTTAATTTTTTCATTCAAAAATTGAATCAGTAATTTGAATTCATATGCATTAGATTTTGTTATATTTCTCATCAAAAATAAATTTATCTATATATACGTCTTCTTGTTATTTTAGTTTGTAATTTTTTTTAAAATGTTCAGAAATTCAGTTTCTAATATTGTCCTTTAAATTCGAGTCAATTGAAATATATTGTCATTCAAATTAAAACATATTCAAGGTAAATTACTTATCACAAAAAAATTCAATTTTCGTAATTATCTGATTATAATGATTTATATTACTTCATTTCACAATAATTTTAATTAACACATTTAATTAGCAGTAAATTTGTTTAAAATCATATTTTAATTTCATTTGGATATGTGATATTTTATTGATAAAAAGTTTCTTGGTTTTTTTATGTAACTACAATGCATGTTCTTCTCCTTATTATTCTTATAACGTAAATATATTTGATAATGTTTTTTTTTCATTTTATAATAATTTTATATTATGATTAAAGTAATTTGAATCAGTTTTTTTTGAGAACCAATAATGGTTCATCAACGCGATATTGTATTGTTTCTTCAGTTATTTCTGAACAATTAAACTTTATATAACATGTGTTAAAATTGATTTTGGAATTGTATATGTAAAATTGTTTAATTTATTTTCAATTTTTCATTGTGTTATATTGATATTATTTAAAGAAACTATATATGACTCTTATGTTTTTTCATATATTAACTTTTTTTATATTTCAAATCATATTTTATCTTTTCATTCAAATAGAAATGTATACATAATTATTATTCTTTATTATTATTAAGCAATTACCCGATTGAGTAAAATATTGAATTACTAATTAATAGGTTTTTTTTAATATCATTGATTCGATGAAAATATTGAGAAAATATAATGTATTTAAAAAAAAATATAGTTTTTATTGATTCTTAATTCTCTTCATTTGTTTTTTTTTTTCTCTCATTTTGTTTTTAAACATGATTGTAAATCAAAGTTCGTATCTATAAATAATTGTGTTGGGGATCGAAATAGAGTTTAGAGAGGGGTGAATAATCTCTTTCCTTTGACGGTCGTTTTTGCAAAGTGAGCTAGAATCCGGTTAGTGATTATAACTATTCTTGTTTGAAAGTAAATCCAGCAGATCACAATAAATAGTGCAAAAACGATCCAATGGAGTACGGTGAAATACAATAAACAGTAGGCAGTAGACAACGGTTCTACGTCTCCTCTTCTTCTGTTTCCAGAAGGTATCACTAAAAGACTTTGGTTTTTACAGTACAACACTTGTACACACCCACTTCAGCAGGACTTATCCTTCGCCTACTGAAACTCTTAGTTTCTCAACACGATAATACGAATAAAGCAAAGTTCTGGAAAAGACTCTTTTCCAGATTACAAACTCTTCTCAACGATATGATAACTAAATATGATTGTAGTGAGAGTAAGAAACAGTCAGCACAATATGATATCAAAATATCAGATAACTAAAGTGAAGCGTGTGTTTCTTTTCTGTATATTGAGCTTGAAGATGATATGTAAGTCTGAGTGCTCAAATCGACGTTCGTATGAAAGAATATAAACGTTGTTTTGGTATCGGTAAAAGGTGTTCTAAAAGGTCTGGAGTAGCATCCGATTCTTCTTAAAGGTAAAAGTCTGGAGTAGCATCCGATTCTTCTAAAAGGTGTTCTGCTAGGAGAACTACTGGTTCGACTAATTGAACAGCCTGAGCGGCTTCTGATGCAGTAGAGACAGTAACGACGATAGACTGAATGACTTCATCCACTGAAGCCAATTCACGAACAGAGAGGAGAGAAGAAGACTGAGTAGGCTGCTTCGGAGATGCAAGAGTACTTGAGACCTTAGCTTCTGGTGGAGCTGTAGTCCTTTCCTCAACTGACTTAGTCTGAGCAGAGTCTGGAACGAAGCCTACTGAATACGGTTCAGGTGCTCCAAAAGTCTGTTCTTGAGCAAGAAGTTGCTCATCCATTATTCTCAAGCGGTTTGATAGAATGTGGATCACATTCTGATCCTGAGCAGCAGTTGGAATCATAGCATCAAAATTGGACTGAAGAGTCTTCAAAACTGATTCCAGCTTTTGTCGTTTTATCTGCTCGAGAATGAAACCTCGGCGTTTCATTGCTTCAATAACATTGTCAGTCTTGGCAAGTGCAAACACTTTTTCTTCATTCTTTACCATCTTACTGAATGCACCTCGTGTTCTGAAGAAAGTAAGAGGATGGAAAACTCGAACATTAGGCCAATTATCAAAGAAGGTCATCCCTTCATTGGCAAATCTTTCAATCTCCTCCATATGAAGATTAACACCAGTTAAAACGGATGATTTGGCGCCATGAAGTTGTGGTTCTGCAATGAGTTTTCCTTTGCCTTTGTCTGAAAATGCGGTAGGCAACATGGGTCGAAAAGTAGAAGACCCTGCAGTTGATTCACGAATAACAATTCCAGACGAGGGTCTGAAAGTTGGAGCAGTAGAAGAGGTGGTAGCAGAAGTGACTGCTGGTATAGTGACAGGGGCCTAAACTGGCAAAGAAGACGTGGCTTCTGGAAACACTTGTCTCAGCGGGACAATGTCCAAATCAGCAATGGCTGCTGTTTTCTTTATGCAAAGCACTGTGCGAGCTTTCTTTTTGCTTGGGGTGGCAGGGACAGATGATTGAGTAGGAGCAGCAGACTCCTCAGAAACTGTTTTATCAGAATCAGTGGAGATAACCACTTTTTTCTTTTGATCTTCTTCTGAGGTCCTTGCACCTCAGTCTGAGCATCTCCAATCTCTCTTTTTAGAGCAACAAATTCTGCCACATTTGGCTTTGGCCTCGGGGCGAGCACATTATCAGCATCGGCCATTGTCACAAACGAAGCGTCCAGATTAGTAGTTAAAGGAAAACCATCATCCTTAAGCATTTTGCTGATTTGAACAGCGAACCCAGAACTCTTCCTTAGAACCATATCATTCAGGATTCGAAACAGGAAAGTACTCCAATCCACTTTAAATTCAGAGGTGATGGCCATCATCACTTGAACTTTCTCCTTGGTCAATTTGTCAAAAGTACCGGCTTTGACCAACAGTGCTTTTGCAACAATATCAGCAAGCACCTGGTACTCCATCTTGAGTAGCTTCTTGAAGCAAGAAGGAGAGAGTTCCTCTCCAGAAGCCGAGAAAGAAACGAGGGCAGCTGACATCTCCTCCTTAGACATATCATAAAAGTCTGAGATCCCTGAGCATGGGAGGAAGAAGGTCGATCCCAGAAGAGAAACATCAATTGAAATAGATACATCTCCATGGGAATAGACGATTTTCCCTTCTACAACCTTAGCTTTCGCATAGAATTTCAGAAGAGCAGTTTTGTAGATAACTGCTGGTGCTTCCAGAAACCGTCTAAGTCCAGATTTCTCGATGGCTTTGAACATGTTGACTAGATTTTCGTCCTTGATAGTCAACACTGAAGCAAAGTTAACTTGATATGCATTGAGTGTGTATGCTCCAACCATTTTTCTGCAAGTAGAAATAAGTTCGAAGTAGATTTTGTAGTAGAATGATAATATGAGAGAAAAAAGTAAACGTATGCAAAAAATTTGAAAGCGTAAAGGTCAAAAGACTGAGAAGAGACGGATAAAGTCTAGAATGTACAGCCGTAAGTGAAACATAAGGACACATATCAATATGTTTACGGTTGAATTTGAAAAGTTGAGCAGAAAGTGTCAGATACGTCAAAATTTTAAATGGTAAAATAAAAGACGGGCTGTCCAAAGCGGTTAATGAAAAAAATCAGAAGAGAGTTTGTCGTTTTATGATAATATCTACTGGAAGTTATGGAGTGCTGAAATATTTTCAGCATCTGAATAAAAAACCAATGGACACATTGTTTTATCGAAAAGACAAACCTTCTTCTGCTTCTGATAAAGCACGAAAAAGGAAAAGAAAGAATAAAATAATATTCCCCCTCAATTAATGTAACTAATAAATGCAAAAAATACGATATCCGAGGGAATGATAGATGACTCTTGATATTCGTGCAAGATGTAACCGGTTGGATGTCTCTTTAGCTTCTCCAAGAATCTATATAAGTACCTGCAATCTCACAAGTTAAAATAAATACTCAAATAATAACAAAACACAAATGGATGATGCAAGTATTCTCTCGGAGTCTTCTCCAGAGACTCATTTAGCAGAGGAAATGCAAGGACACTTTCCAGCTTCTCGTAAGATGATGTCTGATGACATCATTTTTCAAAATACGAAGTCTTGGAAAAAATTCATTGGCCTGTAATATGAACAATCAAATAGATTGTTCTTTTTATTAGGGTTAAGTTGCGGAATCATCCCGTTCAACAACCAAGATCATGCAAAGAGAGGGGATTCCAGCAGAGCTTAGTTAGGTTCCTGCTGAAGTACTTTGCAGTACTTCAAGCTGCTGATATCAAAAAATGTAATAGATAAGACAATGTAATGCATCTGATTTTATGAATGAAATATTCCATTTTGTCATATTTTTGTTTATCTACTCTTTTACTAAATGCAAATAAGTAACTAAACAAAAATAATAATAACAAATAAACAGAAGAAAGGAAGAGAAAAACTTAGTCTGGATAATTTAATGCTCGATGACTCTTAGTCTTCCTCAAATCTTGTTTATAAAAGAAGATGACTTCTGCTCGTAATGACATTTGTATTCCAATGGATTGTGAAAGCAGCACTCATGTTCCTCATCCTTCATGGACACCTCAACTTTTACAAGAATTAAAACAAGGTGCAGAAGAATTCATCTTTGCGGAGGTTATGTCCATTTGGACTACTGCTCATGAAACGTCTGCTTATTCTTTTTCTTAAAATGTACTAGAATTTTTTTTTTAACCTCACTTAACATCGGCCGAATCACAAAAATATTTTGGAACCATTTTAAAAGTAAAACAACCAACTACTTTACCAAATCTAAAAATAACATTTGAAAAGTATAGCCCATACTATAACATCTCAAAAATCACTCATAACATGAATAAAAAGTCGTAAAATATTTTAAGATAACTTGAAATCATAAATCATAACTAGTGCGAAAAACTAGCGTCGGTCCTCGGGTTATGTGCACCTTCAGTCCAGTCAGATCAACCATCAAGACCTCCAAAAACATTAACATCAAAATCACCTGCATCAATCACACCTAGTGAGTCTAAAGACTCAACACATCATATTCTTGATAACAAATAATACATAATACAGTTAACATATAACAGTGAAAAATACTTGTACTTAAAATATCATTTTCATGAAGATGCATAAACTTAAACTTAAACATTTTCATGATGCATAAAAACATTTTCATAAAAACATAAACATACTCATATTCATATTCGTATTCATATTCATATGCATATCCATATTCGTATCCATATTCATATTCGTATTCATGTTCATGTTCGTGTTTGTTGAATTCAGATCGTGATTGTGACTCGTATTCTTGATCGTATTGGGCGATGGATCCATCTAAAGAAAACCACAGTACTGGGCGGCGGGGACACCAGCGACACTCTCACCCGTCAACTGGGCCTTGGCCAACGTATTAACATATTCGTATCACGTATTCGTATCCGTATCCAAGGAAACACGATCGTCGGGTTCCCACTGGGACCATAACCCTCACGATATTTCCAACATGTAGTAGTCACAATCCCTTCACGTCCTTCAACATATTATCATCACTTAATAAAAACATGCATAATATCATTTTTATTTTGAAATCAAGCATGCAACATATCTTTTAAATGTCCAATTAAACCCATAAAATCCATAAACTTTTTTTTTAAAATAACATTTTAACATATACATATCCATGAACATTTAAAATAACATTTTAACATATAAAAATTCATAGACATTCCAAATAATCATATTAGCATATAAAACAGCATTCAGGACACTGTCATGACGTTTACTAATTTCTAGGTTTAAAATGATTGTTTTACCCCTGGACGTATAATTTCTCATTTTTGACATTTTCTTAATTTCATTGACTCTAACATGTGACGTATTAATGCGTTTTAATTCCTTAATATAAAATTCCAAAATTAAAAACTTAGACTTATAATAATTATTTAAGCTTAAACCTAATTTTCATAATTTTATAAAGCTTAAAACTAGGCGTTTCAATTAACTCGTTAATTAGCATTTCGTGCGGCGATTAAATCTCGATTAAATCCAAAACTCGTTATTTTGATCCTAAATTTTAAACATAACATTTTTAGTATTTATTCTACCCTTCCAAGTCATGAGCCACCCTCGTGGACCCATGGATTCAATTTAAGTTCTTTAATTTTTGTTTTTGACACACTAACGAACCCACCGAACCATCTCCCGATTTACTCGAGCCACGCCCAAGCCACCTTGAGCCAAAACCTAGCCAACCCACCTAGGAACCCTGCTGACCAAGCCCAAGCCCTTGACCAGCCACTTAACTCCCGAAACAGCCTGCTGCCCATGACCCTTTGTATGCGTGTGTGAGATCTAGGTGTATTAGGACTCCTAGTTAGCTTAGGTCACCTCCAGCCGAGCCAGCCCCGAGCCCAGCCGACCCTGACTACCCCTAGACCACGCCCAGACCCTGCCCAGCCCAGCCCAATCCTTGGACCCAAGCAGCAACCTATCTGAACAAGAACAAGCTGCGCGCGTCCTTTTATCACTCACGGTTCCAACTCCTGCTCGAGCCAGCAGCGAACCACCCCACTCCATAGCCTGGCCCGACCCCTTCCCATGACCCTATGACCCTGATGAACCTACCCTGAGACACCTAGCCCCAACAGTGAGCTCCCTTGGCTGTTGTCATCTTCACAGATCGCGCGAGGAGTCCCTTCTCCATGGGACTCCTCCAAGCCTGCGTGCAAGGGGTCCTAGCCATGCTAGTGTTGGGAATTAAACTATCAAAGATCAAACTAATTTGAGAGAAAAATCAATCTATTCAATTCATAGATTTAATTTACAGAAAAAAATAAAAACTCTCAGATCTCACAGCACTCTCAAGGCTCTCCTCTACTTGGGATTATGATTCCTCAACTGAGAATGGGATGATTTAAACAACGAGCTGAAGCCTCTATTTATAGAGGATATTCTGCACATGTTAATTGGTGTGAATGGACGATGGCAGCCATTGAAGAATCAACAATAGCTGCACCTACCGTGGACCTTCTAGATGGTGGCTGGAGATTTCCAATTTGAGTTCTTCAATTCTCCCCCTCCAGCCATATCCAAAACAAGCATTCCAGCTATGTCTCTGCATAGCTCTAACTTTTCTCGCATTACCACTTTTGTCAACATATCTGCTGGATTCTCCTTCGTATGAATCTTAACTAGTCTCAACAGTTGTCGATCCATAACTTCACGTATCCAATGATATCGAATATCAATATGCTTTGTACGGGAATGGTACATGGAGTTCTTGCTTAAGTCGAGAGCACTTTGACTGTCACAATGTACCTTGTACTCTTTCTGCTTGATTCCAAGTTCTTGAAGATATCGCTTTAGCCACAACATTTCTTTCCCAGCTTCAGCGACAGCAATATACTCTGCTTCTGTTGTGGATAAAGCAACACACTTCTGCAGTCATGACTGCCATGAGACAGCTCCACTCGCGAAAGTATAGATATATCTTGAAGTAGATTTGCTACTATCAATATCTCCGGCCATATCTGCATCCGTATAGCCCTCCAATATTGGATCAGCTCCCCCGTAACAAAGACATAATTTAGTAGTACCCTTTAGATACCTGAGAATCCACTTTACTGCCTCCCAATGCTGCTTCCCAGGGTTGGAGAGAAAACGACTCACCTTTCCCACTGCGTGAGCAATATCTGGCCTTGTGCATACCATTGCATACATCAAACTTCCAACAGCTGAAGAATATGGTATTGATGAAATTTACCCGATCTCTTTCTTGGATAAAGGACATGCACTCTTGCTCATCTTGAAATGATTGGCAAGTGGAATGCTGACTGGTTTGGCGTTGTTCATGTTGAACCTCTCGAGCACACGTTCAATGTACTTCTCCTGAGATAACCATAACCGTTGGTTGTTTCTGTCTCGAACAATCTGCATTCCCAAAATCTGTTGAGCTGGTCCTAAGTCCTTCATTTCAAAAAACTTAGAGAGTTCATTCTTCAACTGACTAATCTTCGTTGCATTCTTTCCCACGATCATAATATCGTCTACATAAAGTAGAAGAGCAACGAAACTCCCGTCTGAAAATTTTTGAATGTAAATGCACTCATCTGCAGCAGTTTTCTTATAGCCTTGACTTGCCATGCATGAGTCAAACTTCTTGTACCACTGCCTTGGTGCCTGCTTTAGACCATACAAGCTTTTCTTAAGCTTGCAAACGAGGTTATCACCTGAAACCTCAAAACCTTCTGGCTGCTCCATATAGATTTCTTCTTTTAAATCTCCGTGAAGAAAAGCTGTCTTCACGTCCATCTGTTCAAGCTCCAAGTTCATACTTGCTACCAAGCCAAGTATAACTCGGATTGACATCATCTTGACTACTGGTGAAAATATCTCATCAAAGTCAATTCCTTTCTTCTGTTGGAATCCTTTGACTACCAATCGTGCTTTGTATTTCACCACTTGTCCGCTGCCATCTTTCTTCATCTTGAACACCCATTTGTTTCTTAGTGCCTTCTTCCCTTTTGGAAGTTCTACGATCTCATAAGTGTGATTCTTCTGCAGAGATTCCATCTCATCTTGCATTGCTGACAACCATGTATCTTTGTCCTTAGGAGATAGTGCTTCTTGGAAACTCTCTGGTTCTCCATCTTCAGTAAGCAGAAGGTACTCGGATTCCGTATATCTTCTAGATGGAATCCGTCCTCGTTCAGACCTACGAACTTCTGGAATAGTCTGAGAAGATTCACCATCATCTGGGCCTTGTGATGATCCTGGAACATCTGGTGGAGTGGGTTGTGGCTCCCCCTGCTCAACACCCCTTTCTTCCTCAGCTTCTGCTTCTGGCATGTATTCTGTCACTATATCGAACGGGTTTAGTGCTGCATCTGAATTTAGAGCACCAACATTTTACTTCTGAGACATTGTAGGTTTTTCAATGTCTTCTATTGTCTGGCTTTCATGGAACACAATGTCCCTGCTTCTTATCACCTTTTTCTCCTTTGGATCCCATAGTCTGTATACAAATTCTTCATCTCCATAGCCAATGAAAATGCATGGAGTGGTCCTTGCATCAAGCTTTTGTCTGAGCTCCTTGGATACATGTGCGTAAGCCAAACATCCAAATACTCTTAAGTGTGAGTATGATGGATCCTTTCCAGACCACAGTTTCTCCGGAACTTAAAAATTCAGTGGTACTGATGGTGATCTGTTGATCAGGTAACAGGCGGTTCTGACTGCTTCTCCCCAGAATGACTTTGGCAGTTTAGCCATACTGAGCATACTCCGAACACGTTCCATGATTGTCCGGTTCATTCTTTCGGCTACACCGTTGTGTTGAGGGGTGACCATCTTCTCATGTCGAATTCCGTATGTTTTGCAATACGCATCGAACACCTTGGAAGTGTATTCGCCTCCATTATCTGACCGGAGACACTTCAATTTCTTCCCAGTCTCACGTTCTACCATGACATGAAACATTTTGAAGTATTCGAATACCTGGTCCTTCGTTTTCAGGAAATTGACCCACACCTTTCGAGAAGCATCATCAATGAAAGTCAGAAAATATTTATTTCCGCCTAGTGATTCATCCCCCAGGGGACCGCAAACATCAGAGTGTACCAGACTGAGCAACTCTGATCTTCTCATTGAATAGGAACTGAATGAGACTCTGTGCTGCTTACCAAATAGACAATGAATGCAAGGATCTGGCGCAGCATCTTTGTCAACGATGATAAGCTCTTTCTTTATTAGGGTAGACAACCCTTTCTCACTCATATGGCCGAGTCTCTGGTGCCACAAATTTTGAGAACCCTCCTTCTCAGCTACGTTGAGGGTGTCTGTACATATCTTCATGTGAGTCTTGTACAGTGTGCCACAAATGTATCCTCGAGCGACTAACAAAGCACCCTTTGACATCTTCCATGTGCCATTGCTGAAATGATTATCATAGCCCTAGTTGTCAAGGGCTATTCCAGAAAGAAGATTGAGCCGAAGATCTGGCATATGTCTGACATCCTTCAAAGTGATTGTACTTCCAACACTTGTCTTTATTTGGATATCTCCAATTCCTACAATTCCAGAAGAACTGGAATTTCCCATCTTCACTGCTCCAAAGTCACCAGCTTTGTATGTCATGAAGTATTCCTTGTGCGAAGTCACGTGGTAGGAAGCTGCAGTATCTACCACCCATTCTGTGTCTTCTGTTGAAACGTGAAGGCATGTCTCATTATGGGTCGAACAGAACGCTACATCTCCAGGAATGATGACTAGCGTTTCTCCACCCTTGTTCTTCGACTGGGAACTGCTCTGGCCTTGCTCCTCTAGCCATTTGTAGCAATTCTTCTTCATATGACCCTCTATTCCACAGTGATGA
Organism: Primulina tabacum; assembly: GCF_025594145.1. Lineage (NCBI taxonomy): Eukaryota > Viridiplantae > Streptophyta > Magnoliopsida > Lamiales > Gesneriaceae > Primulina > Primulina tabacum. The sequence goes on along the minus strand of NC_134552.1, from coordinate 51,113,589 downwards.
CATTTATACGAAGGTTTTCTGCCATCGGTGGATCTGCCTCTCCATTTGCCTTTACCCCTTTGTTGTTTCTCTTGTTGTCTTCCTCGGGGCTCTGTGACAAGGGCATGAGTCTGGTCTATGCTCATATCCTTTCTCCTGGCCTCCTTGTTGAACAGGGCATCCTTAACCATGGACATGGTAAGTTTGCCATCTGGAGCCGAGTTGCTGAGAGAAACTACAAGTGTTTCCCAGCTATCAGGAAGCGAACTGAGAAGTAGGAGTGCCTGCATCTCATCTCCAAGCGGCATCTCTACAGACGATAATTGATTTATCAGACTCTAGTACTCACTGGTATGCTCGGCAACAGAAGTTCCACTTTTGAACTTCATATTGACTAACCGCCTCATCAACAGGGCTTTATTCCGAGCGGTCTTGGCCTGGTACATGTCCTTCAGCTTCTTCCAGAGAGCATATGCGTCTGTCTCCTGTGCAACATGGTGGAAGACACTATGATCAATCCATTGTTGGATTTGACCAATAGATTTCCGGTTTAATTTCCTCCACTCTGACGCTTTGGTTGGATCAGGATTTTCACCTTTCAATTCTACGGGATCGAACAAATCTTTACAGCTGAGGAGATCTTCCATCCGAGGTTTCCACAGCGTGTAGTTGGTTGCTGTGAGCATAATCATAGCTCCAGAATATGATGTTGACTCTTCTGTGGTCATCTTCAATATTTATTTATCAAAATAGGAGCTGAATCTCGTAAAACGGAGTACACCGTTGTGTCCGGAACGGCCGAAAATGGTGGAATAGGCACTTCGGGGTCAGAAATTCTATTGCTGAAAATTTTGGGATCACTATATAACTTTCTGATAGTTCAGGGGCCATTCTGTACTTTAGGAAAGATAAAGGACCATTTTGAAACGAGCAGAAAATATAAGGACCAAAATGTAATTTTCAGAAAATTGAATAGTGCTGATGACGTGGCACTGACTGGACGCTTACGTGGCGCTGACTGGACGCTTACGTGGCAATGACGTGGCGGGCACTGTTCATCTTCTTCTTCGTAAAGAACTTTTGAAAAATCACAGAAAATTCATTTGATGTCCGATTTTCGATCTAAAAATACCGGTAGACTCATGGGAACGAGAGCTACGTCGTGGTATAATCAAAACAAGATTTCAGACATTTTCACGAAATCGAATTTTTCACAGAGAGCTTTCCTTTGATGGCTAATACCTCTAACCAGGCTCTGATACCACTTGTTGGGAATTAAACTATCAAAGATCAAACTAATTTGAGAGAAAAATCAATCTATTCAATTCATATATTTAATTTACAGAAAGAAATAAAAACTCTCAGATCTCACAGCACTCTCAAGGCTCTCCTCTACTTGGGATTAGGATTCCTCAACTGGGAATGAGATGATTTAAACAACGAGCTGAAGCCTCTATTTATAGAGGATATTCTGCACATGTTAATTGGTGTGAATGGACGATGACAGCCATTGGAGAATCAACAATAGGTGCACCTACCGTGGACCTTCTAGATGGTGGCTGGAGATTTCCAATTTGAGTTCTTCAGCTAGGACCCTTCCTGACCCTAGACCGAGACCCCCCAGTGCCCCTAGACGAGCCCTAGACGAGCCACTTAGCCCCATGCATAAGAACCGAAACCTTGCATCTTGAAGAACCAACCAAACTCACGGCCCTTCTTCCTAACTTCCCTTCGGTTCCAGCTTTTTATTTTCATGTTATGCAGTATTTTCATGTGTTCTAGGACCCTTTAAAAACATGTACAAACATCCCATACCAATTTCTAACCATGGCAGCCCCTTATGCACATAAAAATCATGGTTTTTGGATCAACAACATGCTTTTAAAAATTCACTTTTGATGCATAAACGAAATTATTCGAAATCTTTACTTGTTTTCATGCACAAACATAATTAAATACATAATATGGTGTGATGATGAGTGAAAGAAGAATATGGCGTGTCTTTGCGTTTTAAACGCACGATTATTCGTCGACGATTTGCGAAGAACGGGGCAATAACCTTGGCTTGAATTCTCCTTAAGCTTTCTTGATTATTTCTTCTTCAAATTGTGGTGTTGTGTGCCGTGTATTTGAGTGTATTGGTGTGCAAAAATTCTGAAATTTGAGGCGTGCAAGTGTCTAGGTTTGGGGGAGGGTTTACATATTTTATAGTTAAATATCTTGTTAACAAGGCTTTAGGCCTAATAAGCATAATTTAGGCTCATAAAAGCTTAATTAGAATTTAATTAAAATATGATAATAGTTTTGTTTAAATAAATTTGTGAATTTATTAGCCGGATTGCCAAAAAGTTTGTATTTTTGTTGAAAAACCAACACCGATAAAATTTACGTCCCGGCGTATAAAATCACCTCAAAACCCCATATTTTCAAAAATAAGAAAAAGCATCATCCTTAATTTAAATAATTAAAAACAATTGTTTAATAAAAATATTTTTTATTTTTCAGCCATCGGTCTTCGTTCCTCGATCGCAACTCGAATAACCTTTTAAAAATACATTTAATACAACAATGTAGAAAATATAATTTTAAACATACAAATATGCACAACATAATTAATTAATACAATTAAAACAATTAATTAAAATACAAGAGAATTTAATAAATCGTATGCACGTGGTTCGCGTGGACCTTTAAATTTTCGGGGCGTTACAGCTCATGACCTACAATCAATCAATGCTGGAGAATTTCCTGCTTCTGCTAAACAAAGGTCACTTGCAAGAAGATTCAAGAGGCTTGCCCGAGTTGATCACATATCCGAGCTAGTCAAAGATGATGTGCTGAACCATATGCTGCTGTCAAGAGAGTGGGAGTTGCTGGATATAATTGCTAATTCCAGCAACTTACGGGATATTAGAAGTCATGATTTGAATAACTGGTTTAGAATGTGGCAAAATGCTGTAGAAAGACATTTGAATCAAGTTGTAAGACGTCGATTCTTTTCTTAATGAAACATCAGTAGTTGCCACAAATTGTCTCCTTTTACTTATAAACGAATTGATGTGAGTTGAACAATCAGGCAACTGAAAACATTAATAAACTCAAGTTAAATCAATTAAACCAAGAACATTTCGAAAATAAGAAAACTAATTCTCAGGTAGAGGCTTTGTAAAGATATCTGCTGCTTGTTGATCAGTAGACACGTATTCCAGACGAATGTCCTTCTTCTGCACATGATCTCTAATGAAATGATGTCTGATATCATTGTGCTTTGTTCTGGAATGAAGTACTGGATTTTGCGTGATTTCTATAGCACTGATATTGTCACAGAAGATGGGTGATTCGGAAGCTTGAACTCCGTAGTCTTTAAGTTGTTGTTGTATCCAAAGAATTTGAGAGCAGCAACTTCCACCAGCAAGGTACTCTGCTTCTGCAGTAGACGTAGCTATGGAAGTCTGCTTTTTAATAAACCAGGAGATCAGCCTATCACCAAGAAATTGACAAAAACCACTTGTGCTTTTTCTGTCTAATTTGCAGCCTGCATAATCAGCATCTGAATATCCAATAACATTGAAAGATGAAACATTGGGATACCATAAGCCGACATTTTGAGTGCCCTTCAAATATTTCAGTATGCGCTTAGCAGTAATGTAATGTGAGTGCTTAGGGTTAGATTGAAATCTTGCACAAATATAGACATCAAACATAATATCAGGTCTACTGGTAGTAAGATATAACAGGGAACCAATAAGACCACGATACTGAGTTACCTCTACTGAAATTCCACTTTCATCCTTGTCAAGTTTAGTAGATGAGCTCATAGGAGTAGAAGACGCAGAGCATGTTTCCATGCCAAACTTTTTCAGTAGTTCCTTTGTACACTTAGCTTGATTTAATAAAATTCGAAAATCAAGTTGCTTGATCTGTAATCCTAGGAAGAATGTTAATTCTCCCATCATGCTCATTTCAAATTGTTCCTGCATCAATTTGGAAAACTTTGCACACAATTTGGGGTTAGTTGACCCAAAGATAAGGTCATCAACATAAATCTGTACTAACAGAATGTGATTATTCTTAACTAAAATGAACAGAGTTTTATCTATTGTGCCGATAGTAAACTCATGATTAACAAGGAATTGTGAAAGTGTGTCATACCAAGCTCGAGGCGCCTGTTTTAAACCATACAGGACTTTGTGTAATTTAAATACATGATTTGGTGAAAAATTATCGCTAAAACCTGGAGGTTGTTCAACGTAGACCTCTTCTTGCAGTAGACCATTTAGAAAGGCATTTTTCACGTCCATTTGATATACTTTGATATTTTTGAAAGCAGCAAATGCTAAAAATATTCTGATTACTTCAAGTATTGCTACTGGTGCATAGGTTTCATCATAATCTATTCCTTCTTCTTGTCTGAAACCTTGAGCTACCAGTCTTGCTTTATTTCTGACTACAGTGCCTTCTTCATTTAGTTTGTTTCTAAATACCCACCGTGTTCCAATGACGGCTTGCTGAGATGTTCTGGGTACAAGAAACCAAACTTCATTTCTTTTAAATTGATTCAGCTTTATTGCATAGCTTCGATCCAACTGGGATCCAGAAGAGCTTCTTCAATTTTCTTTGGTTTATCCTGAGAGATAAATGCATCATGCATATATTCATTAATCATTTGCCTTCTGGTTCTTAATGGAGCTGCATGATTACCAATAACCACAGATGGAGGATGTGATTTCCTCCAGACAAAAGGATTTAAAGAAATTTATTCCTGGTTTGATAGATTGGAATTAGGCTCAGCTAGAGCAGTAGCAGGTTCTGGAATGTTCACTAGTGGTTCTGATATATCCTGTGTCCGAGCAATTGGTTCTATCAGAGGAATATCTGGTTCAGGATTTTGAGCATATTTAAAACTACATTTTGCACCATCTTCACTATCCAATTCCAGATGAATCATGTCTAACCTGTTACTTAAATTATACACGCTAGAAATTCCAGGAGCGCTGCTATCTTCATCAAAGACAACATGAATAGATTCTTCAATATTAAGAGTTCTATTGTTGAAAATTCTGAAAGCTTTGCTTACTGTTGAATAACCAAGAAATAGTCCAGCATCTGATCTTGAATCAAATGCAGACAACTAATTTTTACCGTTATTGTGAACAAAGAATCTGCAACCAAATACATGAAAATAAGATACGTTAGGCTTACTTCCTTTCCATATCTCATACGGAGTCTGATTTAGTCTTTTGTTGATCATTTTTCTGTTCTGTGTGTAGCATGTGGTGTTGATTGCTTCTTCCTAGAAGCGCTGAGAGATGTCTGCATGTGCTAGCATTGTTCTAGCGGCTTCTTTAAGAGTTCTGTTTCTTTTTTCAGCTACTCCATTCTGTTGAGGCGTTTTAGTAGATGAATATTCATGATGAATTCCCTGTTCATCCAAGTATAACTCAAGAATCTTGTTAGTAAACTCAGTTCCCCGATCACTTCTGATTTTAATGACAGAAATAGATTTTTCATTTAGAATCTTTTTCAGAAGCTTGATCAGAAGACTACTGGTTTGATCTTTTCCAGCAAGAAATATGACCCAAGTAATCTAGAAAAGTCATCAACAACAACAAGTGTATATTTCATTCTCCCTACGCTCATGCTAGGGATTGGACCAAACAAGTCCATATGCAATAATTCCAAACACCTTGAAGTTGATTTACTATTTTTATTCTTGAAGCTAGATCTGACTTGCTTACCAAGTTGACATGCAGAACAAACATGATTCTTAACAAATTTTATTTCAGGAAAACCATCAACTATGTTTGCTTCTTGAGATTATTGATTGACTTGAAATTCAGATGATTCAATCTCTTATGCTATAGCCAATGTTTATCACTAAGAGAGGCAACTAAACACGTAGGAACATTAACATGATTTATATTCCATGAAACTTTGTATGTGTTGCCTTCTCTCTTTTCAGTTAATACAGTAGACTCATCAGCATTTTTTACTGTGCATGTGTGCTTCTGAAAATCCACAGAATAACCATTATCACACAGTTGACTGATGCTAATTAAATTGTAACAAAGATTTTCAACTAATAATACATCATTGATAGTAATGTTACCATGGATAATCTTACCCTTACCCACGGTTTTACCTTTTGAGTAATCCCCAAATGTTATTTTTGGTCCAGTACAACTCATTACTTCTGATAGTATATTTTTCTGTCCAGTCATGTGTCTGGAACATCCACTGTCCAGATACCAAGTGGAGCTGCTGATTTTGGCTTTCCTCTCTGTTCCTGCAAACACAAATTTTAGTATCTGGTACCCAATCTATTTGGGTCCAATCCTTATCAGTCCTTTAGGAATCCACATTTGTACAATTCTAGGTGACCTTATACTTCGGGTATCCAAAGCGGTATGTGCAACATAAAGTCTGCTATTTCTAACAGAATGCATCTTAGAATGTTGTTCTTCCCTTCTATTTTTGTTCGTCTTATCTGTATCTCTTCTGAACATGTCTAGAATTATAGTGATGATAGTTTTTAACCTTCATAGGGGGTTGTCCTCCTGAGTTGAATCCTCTGCTGGATCCAGAACTCTGGTGAACTCTTCCCTTAGGTTCAACATAACCCAGACCATAATACTTCCTTCTATTCGTCTGATTTACATTCCTTTCAACTCGAACAGTTGGTACTTCGGGTTCATATATCACACTGGATTTGACATAGTGAATGAATTTTCCTTTGCCTTTATCCAGCTCTGGCTTAGTACTTGTTTCAGAAGTGCTTTCATTATTGTTGAATCCGATACCACTCCTGTCATCGGATTGCTTCTGCAATTCTTGCATCTTCTCTAAGGAAACAGAAGACTTGTTCCATGCATTTACCAAAACAGATAGCTTTGGTTTTCAGACCTCATTGTTTGGTAATCTGCATTCACTCTTTCATTCTCAGTTTTTAACTTGCTCATCTTAACTTTTAAATCATTGCAGCTGTTCTCTTGCAAGCAAGTGAACTTACTGACTTGATCTTTTAGGTTTTTATTTTCAATTTTAACTTCCTCAAATGATTGAGAAAGTCTTGAGTACTCTTCCACCATGTCATGCAGTGCTTTAATTAAATCAGTTCGTCTAAATTCGTCAGAGTCAAAGTCAAGCACCTCTCCAGATGTCGAGGTTGGTTCAATATCTGCCATGAGACATTTGATCTCTTCTGCATCACTTTCAATGGAATGACTTTCTGAGTTAGAAGACTCAGAGCTAGAATCCGGCCATTTAGATTTGCTTTCCTCAGCAATCATTGCTTTGCGGTCTTTTCTGAACTTCTTGTCATTCCTCTTGTATTTCTTTTTCTTCTGGTCATCCTTCTTGGGCTTTGGACAATCAGCAATAAAGTGACCGATCTTCCACAGTTAAAGCACGCCATGTCACCAGGTGGTGAATCCTTCTTGAAATTCCGGTTAGGGCTTTGGTAGGCTCGGTGATTCTTCTTCATGAATCTGGAGAATTTTTTCACAAAGAGAGACATAGCATTGTTGCTGATCTTTTCAACGGTCTTTTCAGAAGTGCTCTCAATTATGGTAGCAGGTAATGCTTGCGGAAAAGCTATAGCAGCAGCAGCAGCAATAGAAGTAGTAGCAGCAAGAGCCTTGGTTGGTAAATTTGTTGAGGGCTCTTCTCCACTTCTAACTTCCAGTTCGAACTCATAGGCTTGTAATTCAGCGAATAAGTCATGTAGCTCCAACTTGCTTAGATCTTTAGAGACTCTCATAGCCATTGTTTTTAACGTCCCATTCCCTGGGTAAAGTTCTCATCACCTTGAGTGCTATTTCTCTGTTTCCATACTCTTTTCCAAGAGCTGCTAGTTCATTAACCAGGCTGCTGAACCGTTCATCAAACTCGTTCAGAGCTTCTCCGGCTTTCATTTTGAGATTCTCGAATTTCTGCATTGCTACAGACAGTTTATTCTCCTTCGTCTACTCATTTCCTTCACAGATTTGGATGAGATTCTCCCAAATCTCTTTAGCAGTAGAACACATTTTGATTTTGCTGAAGATATTTTTGTCGAGGGTTTTGTTAAGAATGTCATCCGCAACATTATCAAGATTGACTTTCTTTTTATCTTCGCCAGTCCATTCACTTCTGTGCTTTTCAACCATTTGAGGCGCTCCCTCAGTAATAGCAACATCAGTGTTAGATTTTAAGATCTTCAAAGAACCATCTGTGATGACATACCACATGTCATCCTCTTGGGCTGCAAGATGAGCTTGCATCCGGATCTTCCAATCATCAAAGTCTTCTTTTGAGAACATAGGAACCTTGCTGAAGTGTACCATATCTGTTGTAAATATAAAACAAGAGAAATCTGCTCTGATACCACTTGTTGGGGATCGAAATAAAGTTTAGAGGGGGGTGAATAAACTCTTTCATTTGACGATCGTTTTTCGAAAGGGATGCTAGAATCATGTTAGAGATTATGAAACATCTGCCTATTCGTTTTCTTAAAAAGTACTAGAATTTTATTTTTTTTTAAACCTCACATAGCATTCAGCCGAACCATAAAATTTCATAAAATATTTTTGACATCATTTTAAAATAAACAACCAACTAACATTTTTCTAAATCTAAAAATAACATTTGAAAAGTATAGCACATACTATAACCTCTCAAAAACCACTCATACTCATGATAAAAGTCATAAAATCTTTTAACATAAATCATAACATATATGCGGAAACTAGCGTCGGTCCTCGGGTCATGTGCACCTTCAGTCCAGTCGGATCAACCATCAAGACCTCCATTAGCATTATCATGATAACCTGCATCCATCACACCTAGTGAGTCTAAACACTCAACACACCATAATCTTTATAACAAGTACTACGTAATATAGCTAATATATAACAGTGAAAAATACTTGTACTTAAAATATCGTTTTCATGAAGATGCATAAACATAAACATTTTCGTAAACATTTTCATGATGCATAAAACTTTAAACATAAACATTTTCATAAAAAACTTTTTCATGACATGCAATCATAAACCTTAACTTTTTCCTTTTTCCTCAACATGACATGACATAAAACCTTTAACATGATCATGAACATTTTCCTTTTCTTTTTCTCTTTTCTTTTGTTGAATTCAGATCGTTAATTGTGACTTTCCTGATCATGCTCATGAGTGTCGATGGATCCATCTACATAAAACCACAGTACTGGGCGGCGAGGGACACCGGCAACACTCTCACCGGTCAACTGGGCCCTGGCCTATCATGATTCGAATAGAAATACGATCGTCGGGGCTCCCTCTGGGGCCTTTTCCCATAAATGGGCTCCCTCTTGGGCCTTTTCCCCTCACGATATTCTCATTCTTCCGTTACCACAAAACCGTTACCACATATTCGCAATGATGGAAACACGATCGTCGGGCTCCCACTGGGACCGTAACCCTCACGACGTCGCCAACATTAACGAATTAGTCACAATTATTTCACATCCTTCAACATTTTTCATTCACATTACTTTAGAAAAATCATGAATATCATTACGTTTTTCATTTTTGAAACCAAGCATGCAACATGTATTTTAAACGTCTTCTTAAGTCATAAAAATCCCTTAGACATTTAAAAATCATCTTCTAATCATGAACAATTCATAAACATTTAAAAATAATCATATTTTCATAAAAATAGCATTTAGGGCACTGCCATGACCTTTACTAATTTCCCGGTGTAAAAAGACCGTTTTACCCCTGGACTCGTCATTTTACATTTTCGACTTTTTTCTTGATTTCATGACTCTAACCTGTCCCAAATAATTATTTAAGCTTACGTGAATTTTTTCATAATTTTATTTGGCTTAATGTTAGACTTTTTCAATTATCTTTTCTTAATTTTTTTAACAGTGTTTTAATCCCGAAAAATACCAAACTTTAATATAAAATTCCTAAATTCTAAATTTAGTCTTTTTATATTATTTTAGCCCTTATGGACCATGACTCGACCCCCTTGAGCCGTTTTCCAATTTTTCTTTATTTTAAAAACCCTAGATGACACCTAATTTTAACCCCCGAGCCAACTCTCGATTTTCACGAGTTACCCCCGAACAATATCGAGCCAAAACTTGACCAACATCCTAAATTAGGCTACTGGATCCTTAAACCACTAAGAACCCATGCCCAACCTCAAAACCGAGCCCTCCCAAGATGACCCCTAACTGGCCGAGAACTCCTTGTTGGACAAGGAACCTTGATCAAGCCCCTAGGACTCTACCAATGCATCCAGCTGCTGAACCAGCGTGATGAGCACTTCCAAAGGACCCTAAAGACTCGACTCTACCCTGCCCTGGTCCCCTGGACCGCGCCCCCAAGCCCTGCACGAAGCAAGACCCTGTGCGCCCCCTATCGGCTTTCTCGGGTAGGAGTTCTCCTTGGAACGGACTCCTCCCCAGCCCATGGTCTCGAGTCCTAGTGTGGCTAGGACTCTTCACTCGACTCATACCTGACCCTAGCTAGCCCTGGCCCCAGCCGAACCAAGCCATGCTAAGCTTTGCCCCAAAAACGTGCCACACCTTCCCCATAACAGAAAATTGGTTCCAGTTTTTTTGTTCCTTGTTTGCTGCGATTTTGGTGTTTAAGGTGAGGGTGCTAGGACTCTAAATCATGCATAAACACCAGTTGTTCCCACCTAAGTTCATGGTAGCCCCGCTAACGTAATCAATTTATGAATTTTACATCAAAATCCCAAGTTTCCCAAGGTGTACATGCAATAATATTCCGAAAATTCTGAAAAGTAAACCCATGTTCTTCATGTATACAATAATTAAAACAATATATGATATGATGGATGAGAAAAGGAGATGTATGGCGTGCCTTTGCGTAATTTACGCACGACTATACGTTGACGACGAAGAACGGAACGGAACCTTGGCTTGCTTCTACCTTGCACCTTTCGAAAATTCCTTGAATAGGCTAAGTGTGATGTCGTGTGTGCTGTTGAGATTAGGGGAGGGAGTTTCTGAATTTTTAAAGAGTGAGAGGCGTGAACTTGGTAGGGTTTTGGGGTGTTTTATATATTTTAAATAGCTAATTAAATTACTAATTAGGCTTAGGTCTATTAAGCCACTAAACTAAGCCCATTAGTCTTAATTAGGATTTAATAAAATATTAACAAGGTTTTTGTTTAAATAAATTTGTGAATTTATTAGCCGGGTTGCCAAAAAGTTTGTATTTTTGTTGAAAAACCAACACTGATAAAATTTACGTCCCGGCGTATAAAATCACCTCAAAACCCCTTATTTTCAAAAATACTAAAAAGCATCAACCATATTTTAAATAATTAAAAACAATTATTTAATAAAAACATTTTCTATTTTTCAGCCCTCGGTCTCCGTTCTTCGATCGTAACGCGAATAACCTTTTAAAAATACATTTTAATGCAATCATGTAGAAGAATATATTTTAAATATGCAAATATGCACAACATAATTAATTAATGCAATTAAAACAATTATTTAAAATGCAAGAGAATTAATAATTGCATGCACGTGGTTTGCGTGGACCTTAAAATTTTCGGGGCGTTACAATCTTCACCCCTTAAATTGAATTTCGTCCTCGAAATTCGCTTATCCTTAGTAACCCAAAGTTTATACTTAGTTCTAGTATCCCAAAAATACACGCTTCCGCTACGCTACTCTGATCAAACTTAAATTCTAGAAAGTCCTTACGTCTGCTTGATCCCAAATAAATTTTCCTTCTAAATCCTTATTTGTAAATGACAACTAAAATAGACCCATAATTACTTAATGTCATATTATTATAACTTCGAATTTCAATTTTTTTTACGATTCCCAATATTAAAAAGATGGATAACCAAACTTATTGTATATTATTTTCCTTATTTTATACCCAAAATATTCATCAAATTATCAAATTTCAACCTTAAAATCCCAAACGCATCCACTAACGCTTAGATTTTCAAGCCTAATATTGATTCATCCTTAAAACCCTTGATTAAAATTTCTTATAATACTAAAACCAAGATATCCCAAGGTTCTACATATTCTTAAAAGTTTAAATCATCAAAATTCTTACCATATAACTCATTCAATTCAGCACTTATTGCTAAACTAGTCTCCAAATTCCTTAGCAATTGCAAAAAGTAAATTCTTAAGTTCCTCAAAAATTATCTTAATTGGTCCTTAATTTCGAAAATCCTACGATTAACCCATAAATTTTTATCATTCTTAATTTCCTTCTACGGGTTTTCCATAACATAATTTCGATAAATTTAAACTTATTTACCCAAAAATCATTCCCTATAACCAATATTACCTTTTCATTAAACTTAAAATCCCAATTTATACATTTTCTTACTCCCAAATTCGTTGCAAATCCTTAAATCATCATTCTTACGTCTAATTCTCAAAATTAATTCGACTAGTAACCATGAATCATAAATATTTTCTTAGAAAATCTACGTGTCCCAAAGCATTCATAATATTCATGATCAACTTATGGCCCAAATGTAATGCCCGAGATTTTATACCGTGTTAAATTAAGATTATTGATTTTTAATCGAGATAATTATGATAGGGCTAACCGAGACACGAAATGAGATCGCGTGTGAAAATTGATGTGCGAGGATAGTAGCATCGGCGCACATGCGCGACCGGATGCGCGCACATGCGCCAAACAGGCAGAAGACCTCGCGCATATGCGCGGAAGATGTCGCGCATATGCGCGAAGCCTATGCGAGGAACTCCAGAGAGTCTCGCGCATATGCGCGGAGATGAGTCGCGCATATGCGCGAGGCGATGTGCATGATACGCGCGGAGACCGAGTGTCTCGCGCATATGCGCCGATTGGGGTCGCGCATATGCGCGAGAAGTGTGCTGCAAAGATTAAGCCACTTGGCTTATTGCATGAACGTGCATATATATATATATATGTATACAAACGTTATAATCCTTCAGAAACGGGAAATCGAGAGAAACGCTATCAAAATTTTCCTGGAAGCTTAGAATCGCGATTGTGTAAAATCCGTCCGTTAGATTTTAAATTCGACTTCGGTACTGTGTTCCTATCGACGCAGGCTATAACTGGAAGTTAGTTTTACTACGTTTTGACATGTTTTGAAATTATAATGTTGTTGGAATTGAATACATGTCATATATGTTGTTCTTGATATGTTAGACAGTGTAGAATCGAAGTCAGATTAAGAAACGGACTGAATATGAAGTGTTATGATTTTCAGAATGAGATTGACTAGAATTGATGTCAGATTTGTATGGTGGTTGATTGTAAATGATTGGAATTGGTATAGACTGATATAGTATTATCAGTATCGCAAGATTGTACTGTTGTACCGTCATAATTTGATAAAACAGAGATGTTGTGATTTGATTAGAATATTGATACAGAATATTGATATGGTCATTGCCAGATTGAACATTGACAGACTTTGAGTCGAGACTTCGATTGTAGCAGAGCGACAGCAAGAAAGGTATAAATAAATGTTGATTCGGGATTACACAACTCGAGTTGGTTTGACTTGAGTTTCCTAAAATCACATACTTTATTTTATTGCATTGATAATTGCAGATTATCATATTGATATGTTTAGTCTATTGAATTATAGCAGAGCCAGAGTTTGAGTCTAGGGCAGATCAGCCTAGCTAGGGCAGAACCGCCGAGTCTTTGTCAGAACCGCGTAGACTCTAGACTTACGGTGTATCGATGAGCTTAGATGTAGATCGACGTCTATTGTAGACATTCGATACAGCATACCAAAGTCTAAATTAGATCGGGATCCCTAGGTTAGAAATAAGTTGAGATAAGATAATAAGTCATTGACTTAAATACAGATTCGTATTGGTTCATGTAGTCAGATTGGATACATGTTTTAATGACTGTTTATGCTTTTATATATGTTTTATATGATTGCATTGATACATTGTTTATACTGGGATATTTATATCTCACCGGAGTTATCCGGCTGTTGTCTTGTCTGTATGTGTGCATGGCAACAGGTGGGACAGGTTCAGGGTCACAGAGGTGAAGAAAGATCGAGTTAGAGTGGAGACTACGGACTTGGACTAGAGTTAGGGTTTAAACACTTGTTATATAGTTGTTAAACCTTAGTTGAGACTGATTGTATATAGTGCAAGATTTGTACTTTTAATACTGACGTGTATGTTAAGATGTATGCCATTACATTCCGCATTTAAAAAAAAAAATTTAGACCATGTTTATTATAATTAATTAAATTAGTCCCAATGACGATAAATAAGATGATTAGCGTCCGGGTCCCCACAACAGGTGGTATCAGAGCGATAGATCCTTTAGATTGAGATAGAAGAGGCTAGTGAGCGGGGTAGATTAAGGATTTCTTTCCTGCTTTTGAATGCTAGCATGTCTTACTGCTTTAATACATGTTACTTGCTTATCTGATTTGATATAGTAATATGTTTTATTGAGAATGGATCAGCACCGATTCTAGATCAGCAGTAAGATGATCAGAGGAGGACTGAAGTTGGTTGTTGTATTTGAGTTACTAATTCTGTTGATAACCAGATATGCCTCCGAGACGAGTACCAGAACAGGGAAGTACATCAAATCCTCCGATTGATGTAACACCGACTCCAATGGAAACGTTACTGAAACGATTTCAGTCATTTCACCCGCCAACTTTGAAAGGAACAGATAACGCTGTGGAGTGCGAGAGTTGGCTTGATGATATTGAAATGCTTTTTGACTCATTGGAGTATACAGATGATAGGCGAGTTCGATTAATTGGACACCAGTTACACGATGTTGCTAAGGACTGGTGGATTACTAGAAAGAGAGCCATGGAGCATAGAGGTACGACTATTACCTGGAATGTCTTTAGAACTGAATTTTATCAACGATTCTTTCCAGTGTCGTACAGAAAAGACAAGGGGGCGGAGTTTGCTAATCTAAGGCAGGGACCGATGAACATAGAAGCATACGTGTCCAAGTTCTTCACCTTAGTTGAAATTTGCTCCACATGTTGCTGATAGCGAGGAAGCTACTGCTGATCAGTTCATCAATGGCTTGAACCCAGAGATTTTTACAATGGTGAACACTGGGCGACCGAATAACTTTACTGACGCCCTGAACAGAGCCAAAGGAGCAGAAGCCGGTTTGATGAGACAGAAAGGGGCTTCATTTGTGCCTCCAGCACCGAGACCACCGGAACCACCTCCCAGATTCGAGGGTGGCAGCAGCAGTGGAGGAAAAAAGAATTTTTGAAAGCCAGGGGAAAGCAATTCAAGAAATCTGGCAGCAGTTCTTCCAGCTCCGGTGGTTCCAGACAGAGCCAGAGTTACACTGGAGTTTATTGCAAGACTTGCGGAGGAAGACATGCAACTGAGCAATGCCAGGGAGTAACTGGTAGTTGCAACATCTGTAAACAGCCGGGACACTTTGCTAAAGTGTGTCCACAGAGAGGGTCCCAAAGATCTCAGGGAGCCGAGTCATCGGGATCAGCAGCACAGACTGAGAGACGATGAGCGGCTGTTCATACATTTCAGCCAGAGCCAGCTCAGTCACAGCAGAGGCCAGGAGATAGCCAGATTGTTAGCCAGCCTCCTAGACAGCAAGCCAGAGTATTCGCTTTGACCGAGGAGCAAGCCCAGGAAGCACCGGATGACGTTGTGGCAGGTAACTGTTCTTTATGTGGTTACCCTGCTTATGTATTGATTGATACTGGTGCTTCACATACTTTCATTTCTGAACGATTTGCATTAAGTCATGCATTGCTCGTAGAGTCTTTAGCTATTGTAGTGGCGGTCTCTTCTCATTTAGGGACAGGTTTGATATCAGTAAATTCTGTAAAACATTGTATACTACAGTATGACGGGCATGAGATTGAGTTAGAGTGTATTGTACTGGGGTTGTCTGATTTTGATTGTATTATCGGTATTGATATGCTGACCAAGTACAGAGCTACAGTTGATTGTTTCTACAAAATAGTGAGATTCAGACCAGATACGACTAAAGAGTGGAAGTTTTACGGTAAGGGTTCTAGATCGAGAATTCCTTTAATATCCGTATTATCTATGACTCGATTGTTACAGAAAGGAGCAGAGGGATTCCTTGTATATTCAGTAGATTTACTGAAGTCGAGTCCATCCTTGGCTGATTTGCCAGTAGTACGTGAGTTTGCTGACGTCTTTCCAGACGAGATCCCGGGATTACCTCCAGTTAGAGAAATAGACTTCAGCATTGAATTGATGCCAGGTACAGTGCCAATTTCTAGAGCCCCGTACAGAATGGCACCAATTGAATTGAAAGAATTAAAAGATCAGCTGGAAGATTTACTGGCCAAGGGGTACATCAGACCGAGTGTTTCTCCTTGGGGTGCTCCAGTATTGTTTGTAAGAAAGAAAGACGGTTCCATGAGACTCTGCATCGACTATCGGCAACTGAACAAGGCAACGATAAAGAATAAATATCCTTTGCCTCGTATTGATGATTTGTTTGACCAGTTGCAGGGTTCTTCAGTATATTCTAAGATCGATTTGAGATCTGGATATCATCAGCTGAGAGTCAGAGATTCTGATATCTCAAAGACAGCATTCAGAACCAGGTATGGACACTATGAATTTATTGTCATGCCGTTTGGTCTGACGAATGCTCCAGCTGTATTTATGGGATTGATAAACCGTATATTCAAGAAATATCTCGATGATTATGTGATTATATTCATTGATGATATTTTGATTTATTCAAAGAATATGAGTGAGCATGCTGAGCATCTAAGAACTGTGTTGCGAATTTTAAGGGCTGAGAAATTATATGTCAAACTGTCGAAATGCGAGTTTTGGTTGAGACAGGTAGTATTTCTGGGGCATATTATATCCGGAGATGGGATATCAGTGGATCCCAGCAAAGTTGAGGCCGTGATTTCTTGGCCAAGACCGACGTCAGTGCCCGAAATTCGCAGTTTTATGGGTTTAGCGGGATATTACCGTCGTTTCATTAAAGATTTCTCAAGTATTGCTAAACCAATTACTCAGCTGACTCAGAAGAATGCTCCATTTGTTTGGTCTGAAGAATGCGAGACCAGTTTTCTGGAGTTGAAAAAGAGATTGACCAGTGCTCCGATGTTGACTATCCCATCTGGTACTGGTGATTTGGTGGTTTATTGCGACGCCTCTCACAGAGGGTTGGGATGTGTTCTGATGCAGCGAGGGCATGTTATTGCTTATGCCTCAAGACAACTTAAACCACATGAGACTCGTTATCCAATCCATGATCTTGAATTGGCAGCCATTGTCTTTGCATTAAAGATATGGCGACACTATCTTTATGGGGAAAAGTTTGAGATATATTCTGATCATAAGAGTTTGAAATATCTGTTTTCACAGTCTGAATTGAATATGAGGCAACAAAGATGGCTTGATTTGCTTAAAGATTTGATTGTGAAATCAAATACTATCCAGGAAAGTCTAATGCAGCAGCTGATGCACTAAGTCGAAAGGTATGTTCCTTATCCTTGTCGACGATCAGTGTTTCAAATTTGATAGAAGACTGCTGTTTGTCTGGATTAGCATTTGAAACAAATTATAGACCGTTGAGACTTTATACGGTGCAAGTAGAACCAGAGCTGATTATGAGAATTAAAGCGGCTCAGAAAGTTGATCAGAATGTACAGAGATCAATAGTGATGGTCAGAACAGGGCATAGATTGGAATATCAGGTACGTGATAACGTCTTGTATGTAAATAATCGTTTGGTTGTGCCGAATGTTTCAGATTTGAGACGACAGATATTGTCAGAAGCGCACAACAGTCGATTCAGTATTCATCCTGGTGGCAGAAAGATGTATAATGATTTGAAAAGACAGTTCTGATGGAAACAAATGAAGACTGACATTGCCGAATTTGTTTCCAAATGTCTGAATTGCCAGCAGGTGAAAGCAGAAAGAAAGAAACCAGGAGGTTTATTATAGAGTTTGTCAATTCCTGAATGGAAATGGGATCACATTTCCATGGATTTTGTGACGCAGTTACCGCGTTCCTCCGGAGGTTGTGATGCGATTTGGGTCGTGATTGACAGATTGACCAAATCCGCATGTTTTATTCCGTACAAGATGACGTACAGATTTGACCAGATGGCAGATATTTATGTCAGAGAAGTGGTCAGATTGCACGAGTGCCGAATTCAATTGTATCAGATCGTGATCCTCGATTTACTTCGCATTTTTGGCAGAGTTTGCAGCAGGCTCTCGGTACGAAGTTACATCTGAGTACCGCATATCATCCACAGACCGACGGACAGTCAGAGCGAACTATCCAGACACTGGAAGATATGCTGAGAGCAGTGGTGCTTGATTTTAGCACTAATTGGAAAGAATGCATTGCCACTTTGTGAGTTTTCGTACAACAACAGCTATCAGACGAGTATTGAGATGACACCATTCGAAGTGTTGTACAGAAAGAAGTGTCGATCCCCTCTCTATTGGGATGATATCTCTAAAGTGCCTGAGATTGGACCTGACATGATCAGAGATATGACTAGAAAAAGTGAAGCTAATTCAAAAGAAAATGAAGGCAGCACAAGACAGACATGCCAAATATGCCAATGTTCGACGTAGGCCGTTGGTATTTGAGGCAGGAGACCGAGTATTTTTAAAGATTTCACCTTTCAGAGGAGTTGTCAGATTTGGCAAGAAAGGGAAACTGTCTCCACGATATATTGGGCCTTATGAGATTCTCGAAAAGATAGGAGATCGTGCATATCGACTTCGCGTTACTGCCTTCATTATCCGGGATACATGATGTCTTTCATGTATCGTTATTAAGGAAATACCTTCCTGATGCTTCACATGCTATTCAGCCAGACGAGGCCGAAATGGATGAGACGTTAAGCTATATTGAAAAACCGATTCAGATTATTGATCGTAAAGAAAAACAGCTCAGAACGAAGATCATTCCACTTGTGAAAGTTCAATGGACTCGTCATGGCACTGAAGAAGCAACCTGGGAAACTGAATCAAATATGAGACAAGAATTCCCTGAGTTGTTTCGATAATGTAAACTTTTTAGACCGTTTCTGTATATACTCCCTATTGATATAATTGAATGCCTGTGATTTCGAGGACGAAATCGTATCTTAGAGGGGGAGAAATGTAATGCCCGAGATTTTATACCGTGTTAAATTACGATTATTGATTTTTAATCGAGATAATTATGATAGGGCTAACCGAGACACGAAATGAGATCGCGTGTGAAAATTGATGTGCGAGGACAGTAGAATCGGCGCACATGCGCGACCGGATGCGCGCACATGAGCCAAACAGGCAGAAGACATCGCGCATATGCGCGGAAGATGTCGCGCATATGCGCGAAGCCTATGCGAGGAACTCCAGAGAGTCTCGCGCATATGCGCGGAGATGAGTCGCGCATATGCGCGAGGCGATGTGCATGATACGCGCGGAGACCGAGTGTCTCGCGCATATGCGCCGATTGGGGTCGCGCATATGCGCGAGACGTATGCTACAAAGATTAAGCCACTTGGCTTATTGCATGAACGTGCATATATATATATATATATATATATATATATATATATATATATATATATATATATATATATATATGTATACAAACTTTATAATCCTTCAGAAACGGGAAATCGAGAGAAACGCTATCAAAATTTTCCTGGAAGCTTAGAATCGCGATTGTGTAAAATCCGTCCGTTAGATTTTAAATTCGACTTCGGTACTGTGTTCCTATCGACGCAGGCTATAACTGGAAGTAATTTTTACTACGTTTTGACATGTTTTGAAATTATGATGTTGTTGGAATTGAATACATGTCATATATGTTGTTCTTGATATGTTAGACAGTGTAGAATCGAAGTCAGATTAAGAAACGGACTGAATATGAAAGTGTTATGATTTTCAGAATGAGATTGACTAGAATTGATGTCAGATTTGTATGGTGGTTGATTGTAAATGATTGGAATTGGTATAGACTGATATAGTATTATCAGTATCGCAAGATTGTACTGTTGTACCTTCATAATTTGATAAAACAGAGATGTTGTGATTTGATTAGAATATTGATACAGAATATTGATATTGTCATTGCCAGATTGAACATTGACAGACTTTGAGTCGAGACTTCGATTGTAGCAGAGCGACAGCAAGAAAGGTATAAATAAATGTTGATTCGGGATTGCACAACTCGAGTTGGTTTGACTTGAGTTTCCCAAAATCACATACTTTATTTTATTGCATTGATAATTGCAGATTATCAGATTGATATGTTTAGTCTATTGAATTATAGCAGAGCCAGAGTTTGAGTCTAGGGCAGATCAGCCTAGCTAGGGCAGAACCGCCGAGTCTTTGTCAGAACCGCGTAGACTCTAGACTTACGGTGTATCGATGAGCTTAGATGTAGATCGACGTCTATTGTAGACATTCGATACAGCATACCAAAGTCTAAATTAGATCGGGATCCCTAGGTTAGAAATAAGTTGAGATAAGATAATAAGTCATTGACTTAAATACAGATTCGTATTGGTTCATGTAGTCAGATTGGATACATGTTTTAATGACTGTTTATGCTTTTATATATGTTTTATATGATTGCATTGATACATTGTTTATACTGGGATATTTATATCTCACCGGAGTTATCCGGCTGTTGTCTTGTCTGTATGTGTGCATGGCAACATGTGGGACAGATTCAGGGTCACAGAGGTGAAGAAAGATCGAGTTAGAGTGGAGACTACGGACTTGGACTAGAGTTAGGGTTTAAACACTTGTTATATAGTTGTTAAACCTTAGTTGAGACTGATTGTATATAGTGCAAGATTTGTACTTTTAATACTGACGTGTATGTTAAGATGTATGCCATTACGTTCCGCATTTAAAAAAAAAAAAATTAGACCCTATTTATTATAATTAATTAAATTAGTTCCAATGACGATAAATAAGATGATTAGCGTCCGGGTCCCCACAACAGATTTGTACTTTTAATACTGAGGCTTGAAGACTGATCTTTCCGGCGCTGATGGTGGCACAACCCTTTACAGAACCATTGCTCTGATACCAACTGAAACATCTGCCTATTCGTTTTCTTAAAAAGTACTAGAAATTTTTTTTTTAAAACCTCACATAGCATTCGGCCGTAACCATAAAATTTCATAAAATATTTTTGACATCATTTTAAAATAAACAACCAACTAACATTTTTCTAAATCTAAAAATAACATTTGAAAAGTATAGCACATACTATAACCTCTCAAAAACCACTCATACTCATGATAAAAGTCATAAAATCTTTTAACATAAATCATAACATATATGCGGAAACTAGCGTCGGTCCTCGGGTCATGTGCACCTTCAGTCCAGTCGGATCAACCATCAAGACCTCCATTAGCATTATCATGATAACCTGCATCCATCACACCTAGTGAGTCTAAAGACTCAACACACCATAATCTTTATAACAAGTACTACGTAATACAGCTAACATATAACAGTGAAAAATACTTGTACTTAAAATATCGTTTTCATGAAGATGCATAAACATAAACATTTTCGTAAACATTTTCATGATGCATAAAACTTTAAACATAAACATTTTCATAAAATACTTTTTCATGACATGCAATCATAAACCTTAACTTTTTCCTTTTTCCTCAACATGACATGACATAAAACCTTTAACATGATCATGAACATTTTCCTTTTCTTTTTCTCTTTTCTTTTGTTGAATTCAGATCGTTAATTGTGACTTTCCTGATCATGCTCATGAGGGTCGATGGATCCATCTACATAAAACCACAGTACTGGGCGGCGAGGGACACCAGCAACACTCTCACCGGTCAACTGGGCCCTGGCCTATCATGATTCGAATAGAAATACGATCGTCGGGGCTCCCTCTGGGGCCTTTTCCCATAAATGGGCTCCCTCTTGGGCCTTTTCCCCTCACGATATTCTCATTCTTCCGTTACCACAAAACCGTTACCACATATTCGCAATGATGGAAACACGATCGTCGGGCTCCCAATGGGACCGTAACCCTCACGACGTCGCCAACATAACGAATTAGTCACAATTATTTCACATCCTTCAACATTTTTCATTCACATTACTTTAGAAAAATCATGAATATCATTACGTTTTTCATTTTTGAAACCAAGCATGCAACATGTATTTTAAACGTCTTCTTAAGTCATAAAAATCCCTTAGACATTTAAAAATCATCTTCTAATCATGAACAATTCATAAACATTTAAAAATAATCATATTTTCATAAAAATAGCATTTAGGGCACTGCCATGACCTTTACTAATTTCCCGGTGTAAAAAGACCGTTTTACCCCTGGACTCGACATTTTACATTTTCGACTTTTTTCTTGATTTCATGACTCTAACCTGTCCCAAATAATTATTTAAGCTTACGTGAATTTTTTCATAATTTTATTTGGCTTAAATGTTAGACTTTTTCAATTATCTTTTCTTAATTGTTTTAACAGTGTTTTAATCCCGAAAAATACCAAACTTTAATATAAAATTCCTAAATTCTAAATTTAGTCTTTTTATATTATTTTAGCCCTTATGGACCACGACTCGACCCCCGTGAGCCATTTTCCAATTTTTCTTTATTTTAAAAACCCTAGATGACACCTAATTTTCACCCCCGAGCCAACTCTCGATTTTCACGAGTTATCCCCGAACAATATCGAGCCAAAACTTGACCAACATCCTAAATTAGGCTACTAGGATCCTTAAACCACTAAGAACCCATGCCCAACCCCAAAACCGAGCCCTCCCAAGATGACCCCTAACTGGCCGAGAACTCCTTGTTGGACAAGGAACCTTGATCAAGCCCCTAAGACTCTACCAATGCATCCAGCTGCTGAACCAGCGTGATAAGCACTTCCTAAGGACCCTAAAGACTCGACTCTACCCTGCCCTGGCCCCCTGGACCGCGCCCCCAAGCCCTGCACGAAGCAAGACCCTGCGCGCCCCCTATCGGCTTTCTCGGGTAGGAGTTCTCCTTGGAACGGACTCCTCCCCAGCCCATGGTCTCGAGTCCTAGCGTGGCTAGGACTCTTCACTCGACTCATACCTGACCCTAGCTAGCCCTGGCCCCAGCCGAACCAAGCCATGCTAAGCTTTGCCCCAAAAACGTGCCACACCTTCCCCATAACAAAAAATTGGTTCCAGTTTGTTTGTTCCTTGTTTGCTGCGATTTTGGTGTTTAAGGTGAGAGTGCTAGGACTCTAAATCATGCATAAACACCAGTTTTTCCCACCTAAGTTCATGGCAGCCCCACTAACGTAATCAATTTATGAATTTTACATCAAAATCCCAAGTTTCCCAAGGTGTACATGCAATAATATTCCGAAAATTCTGAAAAGTAAACCCATGTTCTTCATGTATACAATAATTAAAACAATAATATGATATGATGGATGAGAAAAGGAGATGTATGGCATACCTTTGCGTATTTTACGCACGACTATACGTTGACGACGAAGAACGGAACGGAACCTTGGCTTGCTTCTACCTTGCACCTTTCGAAAATTCCTTGAATAGGCTAAGTGTGATGTCGTGTGTGCTGTTGAGATTAGGGGAGGGAGTTTCTGAATTTTTAAAGAGTGAGAGGCGTGAACTTGGTAGGGTTTTGGGGTGTTTTATATATTTTAAATAGCTAATTAAATTACTAATTAGACTTAGGCCTATTAAGCCACTAAACTAAGCCCATTAGTCTTAATTAGGATTTAATAAAATATTAACAAGGTTTTTGTTTAAATAAATTTGTGAATTTATTAGCCGGGTTGCCAAAAAGTTTGTATTTTTGTTGAAAAACCAACACTGATAAAATTTACGTCCCGGCGTATAAAATCACCTCAAAACCCCTTATTTTCAAAAATACTAAAAAGCATCAACCATATTTTAAATAATTAAAAACAATTATTTAATAAAAACATTTTCTATTTTTCAGCCCTCGGTCTCCATTCCTCGATCGCAACGCGAATAACCTTTTAAAAATACATTTTAATGCAATCATGTAGAAGAATATATTTTAAATATGCAAATATGCACAATATAATTAATTAATGCAATTAAAACTAATTATTTAAAATGCAAAATAATTTAATAATTGCATGCACGTGGTTTGCGTTGACCTTAAAATTTTCGGGGCGTTACAGATTATAGCTATTCTTGTTTGAAAGTAAATCCAGCATATCACAATAAATAGTGCGGAAACGATCCAATGGAGTACGGTGAAATACAATAAACAGTAGGCAGTAGACAACGGTTGTTTATGAAGTTCGAAGATAAAATCTTCTACGTCTCCCCTTCTTCTGTTTCCAGAAGGTATCACTAAAAGACTTTGGTTTTTACAGTACAACACTTGTACACACCCACTTCAGCAGGACTTATCCTTCACCTACTGAAACTCTTAGTTTCTCAACACGATAATACGAATACAACAAAGTTCTGAAAAAGACTCTTTTCCAGATTACAAACTCTATCTCAACTGATATGATAACTGAATATGATTGTAGAGAGAGTAAGAAACAGTCAGCATAATATGATCTCAAAAGATCAAATAACTAAAGTGAAACGTGTGCTGCTTTTCTGTATATTGAGCTTGAAGATGATATGTAAGTCTGAGTGCTTAAATCGACGTTCGTATGAAAGAATGTAAACGTTGTTTCGGTATCGGTAACCTATAAACGTCGTTGATCTTGTGTATTTATAGAAGTCTTGAATCCAACGTTTATAAACAAAACGGCTTCTCTGACTTCTGATAAGATCAGCTTTATTACTTAAAAAGGTTCCTGCAAAAAGCTTAAGAACAATCAGTCTTGTTTCATACCACATTTGGTAAAATGTATTAAATGACTTTGTTCAGCATTTAATGATGCATTTAATACTTTGTACTTGGTAAAGTAACGGTAACAATTAATACAAGATCGTTAGGTTCTGATTCAGTAGATGTCAAGTTCTGCTTCTGTTTTTCTAAACTGATAAGTACTCGAAGATTACTGCTTTGTTAAGGCAACACGAGAACTTCTGCTTTTATACTATCTTCTGGTTTTACTAACGCGATCTACTGGTTTTGACTATCATCATCATAATTAAATTAAGTCTATCAAATTGGACTATGACATCGAAGTGGATGCTATTTTTTTAAAATAAAAAATATATAAGTAAAAAATTTAATTTACATTTTAGATTTGATACATAGATATGTGTTCATCTTTTTTACCCTTTACTATTTATAATTAAACGTAACAACATGGACTTCTATAATCTGATTTTAAATAATTAATTTGTCTATTTCGTTTACGATGATTTATTATTTATTTATTCAAATTTTTAATATTTTGAGACATAATTATCAAACACGTTTGAAGGAAAACATTTAAATTATTATTATTTGATTTAAAGTAATGCATAACCTAAAATATAATGCAATATAGACTAATTTTTAGGTTGTAGTGTTTCTCATTTGTCTCGGAAAAGAATAAAATATGGAAATAACAGGTTTTTTTTGGTGGAATATATATAAGTTGAGACATGAAATAAATGAGAATTGTGTGAACATGATATTGGATTGAAATTTTTTTGTTATTGTAAATTGTTTGTATGTGTCAAAAGGATAGAGATGAAAACATATTCAATGTATGAGTTTAGTTAATTTACCTGGAAAGTATATGTCTAAACATAAACTTAGAAAATCAAACAAAAAACATCACAAGTTTCATTTCCAATTAAACAAATTAGTTACTAAGAATAATAATGTGTTGTAATTGGTGTTGGAAGATGTAGATAAACTAAGTGAGACTTCAAAAAAACAATATAAAATAAAATAAAGTAAGATTTGAAGTGTGAATGACTCAAATAAACAAAATATGAAGTGCATGGGAAAAAAAAACAAGTCATTATTAAAGAAATTAATCATTAAATCTGATGATGAAAAAGAAACACAGGAAACCAGATATGATGATGTGATTGTTGAATTTAATCGAAAAACAAAAAGCAAGAAAAATAAAATAAAAAAGACGAAAAAGATATTGAATAATTCAAAAATCAAACAAATAAATATTGAAGAAATTAAATCATAATTGTTTGAAATGAAAGATAAACTGTGAAAAGAACTATGTGTTTATATTGACTTACAAATTTACGACCAATATTCATAATGCAATCAAGTTCATTATTTATGTACAACGCATGCATTTTGCTACTAGTTAAAAAGAAAAGAGCTGTGTGTATACATAAATATCGTAATTTTTGTCCATATGATTGCACTTTGCAGCAACATTCAAACAAAGAAAACATGATCGGTACTATTGGGCTCTATATCATTTAGAACCAAAAAAGATTAAAAGCCATGCATGTGAAGATAAACACAATAATTATTTATTTATAAGGAAACTTGCCAAGTATGATATTTTTGTTTTTGTTTAAAAAAAATTAATTTTAGTCATTTTTCTGACGTAGAACTGATGTGACGCTGACGTATATAATCTCATTTCACCACTTCGAATGGAAAAAAGACTAAAATTATAAAAAATCGAAAAATACAAGAGTAAAACTAACATTTGAAAACAAATTGGACCAAAATCATAAAATGACAAAATTACGAGATCAAAAAATACAGTTTTTTTTTAATTTATATAATTTAAAAACTGTTTAAAAAAGAAACAAGTGAAAATATCATTATTTTCAAACAAAGTAATAACAATACTTTATTTTCAAACAAAAACTCGTTTTTTTCCCTCTTAATAAACATTGTGAGCAATGTTTAATTAATTTAAATCAAAATAATCGATCAAATCATTTAATATATATTATCTTTTATTTAAAAGAGAAATTAAGTAGTGAGTATTTTAAATTAAAAAACTGATTGAACAAGTTGAGATAAAAGGACAAGATTTTATATTTTATATATATATATATATATATATATATATTATCTTGAAACACTCGAATTCCGTTGATATTTGGCTGGCCTCCCCTAGATCCGCTCCCTCTCCTATTCAAACTCTTAGATCCCAAGATTTCTTTAATAATTATTTTTAACACATTAATCACATCACGTCTCCCATTGATTAAATCCCCCAATTCTTCACATCTTCCTTCTGCTTCTGCAATGGCTTCTCCATCTTTCTCCCCAAGTCAAACCCGCTTTCTAGCCCTTTTCTTCTCTGCATTCCTCCTCCTCGTGCATCCCTTTTCCGCCGCCGCGCCGGAATATTCTCCTTCTCCTTCTCCTTCCCCTCGGTCTCCTGCAGGAGTCCTCTCACCTCCGCCGGGTACCCCTTCACCGTCTCCCGCCAACAGCCACTACTCCCCTCCCGCCCCTCCACCCCAAGGTCCCTCCCCTACCCCTGCTCCATCCCCAGCGGCAGTTGAACAGAAGTCTCCTCCGCTCGTGCCTGTGGGTAACGGCGGCGTTAACCATGAGAATCAGAAGAATGCGGATGAGTCGGACGACGGGTCCTCTGGTGGGATGAGCGGTGGGAAGAAAGCCGGTATCGCGATCGGAGTCATAGGCGCGGCGTCCATTGTTGGAATCGGAGCGTTTGTTTACAAGAAGCGACAGCAGAACCTCCGCCGCTCGGAATACGGATACGCCGCCAGGAGAGAGTTTCTGTAGCCTCGCAATAACTTGAATTTTCCATATTATATGTCAGATTACACACGGAGTTGTTCTTCACACACCCTTTTCTCATCACATTCATACAGATCTCATTCATCCTAGATTCCTTTAAAAATCCCACTATGCTTCCGATTTGTTTCATTAAAACACTTTTTCAATGCAGACTTTTACTTTATTTCTATTATAATCAATTTACTCATTTCTATAGATCAACTAGTTGTTTGAATCTCTGATTTATTTGTTTTTATCAGCGAATCATCTTCAGATTTGCAAATTTATTTAATGATAATATAAATAATCGAATTGATTGATGCTATCGTTGGCCCAGAAAGTGTCGGTAAGATTATTATTATTATTATTATTATTTTTGAATAGTGTATGTGCTGCATTTTCTTGGTGTTAACTTAATTGTCCTAACATGAGAATGGTGATTTTCTTTTATGGGTGAATTCAATATATAAGATTTATTGATTTTTAATTATTTTTGTAGATTTTAAAAGTCTAGATGTATTCAATTAAGATTTTTACATATTCTATAGAAGTCTAGTGATATTCAAAATAGATTGTCATAGAGTTTTAAAAAGTCAAGTGATATTCAACATTGACTTTTAAAAACTCTATAAAAGTCTATATGTATTCAAATTTTTCATAGATTTTTAATAACTTCATAGAATTCATTAACATACAAACATTAAAGTCTGATGTATAACTATAAATTGTAAAAAATTGTATTTGATTCAATCCAAAGATTTGGATGGATTTTTAAAACTTTTAACTCATACACAAGCTATTTATTTTTTTCTTCGTCGCTTCACATCACCTCTCTTCTTATCTTCTCTTCCTATCATCTATTTTTATTGCTCTTTCAAATTTATGAAATGTATCTCTATATATATTTTATCTTTCATTTTCAAATTTTTTATTTTTTGGTTGATTGTTCATTTAATAATTTTTTATTTTAATATCACAGGAAATTATGAATTCTAGAATTGATTTTGTGATTTTTAATTTATTATATATATAAATTAATGTAGTATTCAATAATAATAAAAGATGATCCAAAAAAATGTTGCTTAATTTTTAATAATTGAATAGTCTCGTAACAACCATGATTTTTTAAATTCATTTTAGCATTTTCAATTAATATGTAAGCTATGATATTTTTATACAAATTATATTCACACAATACTAAATAATATTCTTTTCACATGTATATTATCAATTTAAAACAAGGTTATAGGTTAACCAATTGATGTATTTTAAAAAATTTACAAATATGTATACGCACCCACATATATACACATGTAATGATTAAATGATTTCTTTTAAATAAGTAAATTTATTTATTAATATAAATATTGAAAATAATTTGAAACTGAATATGTTATATATGTCAATTAATTACTGGTTCAAAGAAATTAATAAAAAAATAATATGATATAATAAAGTACAAAATTTATAAAATTTTATAAAAAAAAAAGTTCACAAAAGTCTATAAAAATCTTGCAAAAAAATCTATATAAATCCACATAAATTTGTTTATAAATCTGTGAGATTATGCAAAAGTCAATAAAAATATATCAAATCCATAAAAGTTTATCATTTGAAAAAGTCATTAAAAATTATCAAAAATCTGAATTGAATATACACACTTAAAATCATATGTTGGGGTTAATATCCAAACATTTAATCCAATGATTGTAAAAAGATCTCATCGTTTTTGTCAGGTCGAACAATTTAGTGTGGTTTTCTTTGTAGTTAGTTGTTTGATCTGATGTTAGAGCAATGAATATTTGCCAGAGATCGAACTAAACTATGGTACTAACAGTGAGACGCATTGATAAATTTGTGAATTTTGTACAAAAATACAATGTGATTCTTATGTGTGAGATTTATTTCATGCAAACAGAAAGTGTGTTTTCCTTTGTATAATACATGGATTTGGTAGGTAGTTGTAGAATGAATTTGTTGAAAGTGGGAATAAATTGCTTGTTGTGGGGATGCTATCTCTATGGGCATCGTTTTCGTCTGTCCGCACGTTTGTTGAATGATAAATCATGATCACTCATCTATATATCATTGTTGAATAAATAATCATGATTTATCAACTCAATACATGTATCATGTGTTAAATAGATAAAAAAAAACTATTTATATGACTAACATGAACATGACAAAAACTTGTGTGAGACAGTCTCACAAGACGTATTTTGTGAAACAGATATCTTATTTGGGTCATACATAAAAGAAATTACTTTTTATGCTAATAATATTATTTTTTATTGTGAATATCGGTAAAGTTGACTCGTCTAACAGATAAAAATTCGTAAAACCGTCTTAAAAAAACCTATTACATGGACAAGACCCGTTGTGGGTGTGTCACAACTCAGCATTAGGCTGACATGAGATGGACATTTGGAATTGTCGTCCCTCCATCACATTGTGGGTCCTATAATAAATTTTATTCGGCTCGATATATATTATATATATATACGTGCTTGGAGTAATTAATTTAAATGAATTTGATTTCGAATAATGTATTTTAAATGATAATATTTTTGTGAATTTTAAATTTATTAAAATAACTCCAATATTAAAAGAATAAATTATTATATTAAATAAAACGAAATAGAAGAATGAATAACAAATAAAAAGGGAAGAGAACATGGGCTCGACTCTTACCCCATAAACCCACTACATGTAGCCGTTTTCAACCCTTTTTCTTCCAAAGAATCGAGTCGTGCGAGCGTATTCCTTCAATCCCACAACTTTTTGAGCATCTAACAGTAGTACCTTGTTTTATTTGGTTACATCCATTTTATTTGGACCATCTATATTTCAAGAGACGGTTTCACGAATCTTTATATGTGAGACGACTCAACTCTACCGATATTCATAATAAAAAGTAATAATCTTAGCATAAAAAGTAATATTTTTTCATGGATGACCCAAATAAGAGATTCGTCTCACAAAATACGACCCGTGAGACCGTCTCACACAAGTTTTTGCCTATTTCAAAAAAGATGCAGAAAAGATCATGAATTTAAATTAAATGAGTTTTGGAGCACACGAAAACTTCAACATATTTGGATCATACATGAAAAAATATTATTTTTTATTGTAAATATGAGCATAACTGATCCGTCTCAAGAATAAAAATGCGTGAAACTATCTCACGAGAGATGTATTATTTGGAGTATTCCATATGGTTTTCCTCATCCAGTCTGCCATAATCCAATTTTAGAGGTGAGGAGCAATAGGTTTTGTCCAGACTAGGTAGAGATTCATATAAACTAACAACTAATCAGAATTTGATTACTGGATTAATATATAGCTATGTTGCTAACTTTTCTGACCACAAATTATGCTAGCTGCTGTGATATATCAGAAGTTGAAATATTTTGCAGCTCTCTCCTGCTTGATTTCTAGAAGGATTAGGTAGAATTTAATATTAAATTGTAGAAGACTAAACTTATATAATCTTAATTGTGGGAAAGAAAAGGTTGGGTAAGAAGTAAAAATTAATTAAATTGATCAAATATGATTTTTAGATCAAAATTGGTAACATAAAATGATAGTTAATAGCAATTTATAAACAATACTAATAAATCAAACTAGAAAATGTAAGAAGAGGTAATCTGGTTTTATTAGTAGTTAATTAGAAAATTCCCTATCCATCTGAATAATTTATATACATGTAACTTCTATGAGGTATAATGAGTTAAATTGCATATTATTGTCGAATTCCTTGCACCAGTTCACCTAGCTGCGATCTCTTTTCGACAAATACAAGATATGTTACGACCTGGTAACATATGAAAGATAAGAGTATCTACCGAGATGTACGTATAGTATCTATCGAGATGTACGTGTGTGAATGTATTGTTTTATTGTATTTTTTTGAATTTCATCCAAAAAATACATGTAAGGTGCAAAAATATTTTTTGGGTTAGTCAGGACTGCAAAAAAGAATTTGTCTAACAGCGATTGAACACACATTTAAATATTGGGATGAATATTTATATATCATTTTATTATAATTAATTATTTTAAATTCTTATAATTATAATTTAAACTTTTTAATTTTAACTCTTGATTGTTTGCACAATCACTACTTAACAAAAGAATACTTTAATACGAGCGCCCTTTTACATGCATCGCTTGTATATATATGAAAAAAAATTTGGTGTTAAATATTGTTTTGTTATTTTTACATTTATATTTGGAGTGATACGAATTTAAAAATTCAGATGTCTAAATAAAGGTAAATAAATATTTTAATTCTTTAAAAATTTTCGAAAAATGGAAAATATATGATAGTTGATGAACAAAAAGTTTATTGAAATTATGATATTTTTAATTTTTTTAATAGGAAAACTTTTATAATTTGATAGAGACCATTTTGGTTCTTACAACATGACACAAAAGTTAGTAGTTATAGGTCGCTCAACCTTTATATATATAACTAGTAACCAATTTTTACGCCCTCATATAATTTAAGAGTAAGTCTCTTGTGAATACGATATAACAAATTTTTATTTGTGAGACGTGTCAATCCTACTCATATTTATAATAAACAATAATATTTTTTATGAGTGACTTAAATAGAAGTCAGTATCACAGAATTGACTCATGAGATCATCTCACAAAAGTTTTTGTGATGATGTAATTATTTGAATAATGAAATATTTTTAAAAAATTATGAGAGAATAAAACATGTGAGCTTTGAGATAAAATAAGAAAAATTTGGAGAAAAAATGGGAAGAAGATGAAGATATGTATGAAGATGACTAATAAACACATACTGTAAGGCCCGAAATTTTATATCGTGTTAAATTACGATTATTGATTTTAATCGAAACGATTATGAAAGGGCTAATCGAGACACGAATTGAAAGTTTGCATGTAAGATTGTTAATGCGAGAGCCGAAGGTTTCGCGCATATGCGCGAGTAGTGCGGAAACCCATGATGCGGGACCGAACCCTGGGCGCACATGCGCGACTTGTATACGCGCACTTGCGCGAGAGGTCCAGAGGGTTGGGCGCACATGCGCGACTTGTATACGCGCACATGCGCGAGAGGTCCAGAGAGTTGGGCGCATATGCGCGGAAATGTGTCGCGCATATGCGCCAACAGTTGGGAAGACACGCGCTGAGACTTAGGTCTCGCGCATATGCGCCGGTTGATGTCGCGCATATGCGCGAGACGTGTAATAGGCGGAATGAGCCACTCGTCCTCTTGCATGCACGAGATATATATATATATATATATATACACATGAGTCTTCAGTCGGGAAACAGAAGGAAAACGAAGAAAAGGGAGGATTCAGAGGAAGAAAGAAATCCTTACGCCTTTTGTGAGAAATCCGCCCGTCCGATTTTGAATCCGATTTCGGTATTGAGTACCTATCGACGTAGGCTACAACTGGACGTAAGTTTTACTACGTTTTGATATGATTTGAAATTATGGTATTGTCAGAATCTGATACGATTCTTATATGATGTTCTGGTCATGTTAGACATCGTATAATCGAAACCAGACTGAAGAATAGATACCATATGGAATTGTTATGATTTTCGGAGTTGTTTTGGAATCGATTTGATATCAGAATTGAATTATTACCGATTATGAGATGTTAGAATTGATATCTGACTGAGATGATATTGCTGGGTATATTGAGATTATGACGTTATGTTGTTGAAACAGAATTTGATTGAATTCTGATTATATCCGGTATTTTTTGAGTGGTGTATTGATACCGTACCCTCAATATTGTTATTGTCAGATTGAGTATTGACAGGCTTTGAGTCGAGACTTCGACAGAGTCAGAGTATCAGAAAGAAAGGTATAAATTAATGTTGAGTTGGGATTGCACAACTCGAGTGAGGTTTGACTCGAGTCTCCCTAAATCACATACTTAGTTTATTACATTGATATTTGTAATTGATGAGATTGATGTTTATAGTCTATTGATTTATAGCCATTGCATGTATTGACTACTGATTCGTTTAGTCATTGGCTGATTCGCCTAGTTACCGGCTGATTCGTCTGGTTATTGGCTGATTCGTCTAGTTATCGACTGATTCGTCTAAACTTTGGCTGATTCGCTTAATTACTGGCTGATTCGTCTAGCTATTGACTGATTCGCTTAATCCTTGACTGATTCGTCAATTATGCGGCTGTTTCGCCCAGACACTGGATATATGAATTATATCGATGCCGTTTAGGGTTGATTCATTCCTATCGACTGAGATTCGATATAATTATCAATATCCAGATATTGGGATCCCTAGGTTAGAGTTGAGTCGAGTCTGAGACGACGCGTTGTTTGAGTCGAGTCTGTGATGACTAGTTGATTTACAGTTTTGATATTATACATGTTTGTTGATTGACTGCATGTGAATGATATTTATTATATGCTTTTGTATATGTATTTATATGATTGCATGTTTACATTGTTTATACTGGGATTTATTCTCACCGGAGTTATCCGGCTGTTGTCTTGTTTTGTATGTGTGCATGACAACAGGTGGGACAGGTTTAGGGTTGTGAAGATGGGGAAAGATCGTGATTAGAGTGGAGGCTCCGGACTTGGATTAGAGATAGGGTTGGACACTTGATATTAGCTGTTAAACCTTAGTTGAATAAATGTATGTGGTACAAGACTTGTACTTTTATACTGAGATGTATATACGTTTTATTTCACTACGTTCCGCATTTAAAAAAAAAAAATTTAGACCCTGTTTTATAATTGATTAATTAGTCCCAATGATGATTAAGAACATGATTCGCGTCCGGGTCCCCACACATACCATCAAAGTTACATAACAAATTATGCAGGATAAAACCAAAAATAAACTTTGGTGTCACATTGATATACTAAAATAGTTGCTATGAAGTGCTCAAATGTTATAATATACTACCGAATGACGCATACACGGTGCATGTGTAAAATAATAACTATTACATATATGAATAATGGTCATTAATAGATCGAATTTATTCATAAAATTTTATTATAGTTTTAAATTATTATTTGGATATGGATAATGCAATTATTTATATATGTGGTTTGTAGAGATAATATGTGAATTTTTTTAATTTTTAAAGTGAATTAAATATTCTTTTGTTATGAGTAAATTATATGAAAAACTTATCTAATTGAATAAGATATTTTCATAAAATCAATTGATGTCACAAATTATATTTACACACATATATATAGACAAGAACACAAACACACTAGCGTCCCAGTCCATGCGATGCATGCTTACATAGTTGAAATAAGTTCCATTGATTTTTGCATAATTTTATATACAATTATATCTAAAAATTTAATGAATAGATAGATAAAAGTAAAAAAAAAACTTTTATAATTTAAAAGATATTTGAAAGTTGATAAGATATGTTATATCAGTTAGTTAGTCTAAGACTCTCATATTTTATAATTATAATAATAATAATAATAATAATAATAATAACAACTAGTGCCCCGTGCACGCGATGCGTGCTTACACAGTTTGAATAATTATAACTGATTGTCTCTGAGGAGATGTCCGAGTTAGAGGGCCGAAAAAGGCGGGGGTGGTCGTCGATGCCATGAGGTTACACAGATAATGAGCAGCATGTTTCTAGGCAAAGAGAATATGAATGAACCGATTCCACACCTGAATGAGAGGGATTCCAAAAACTGTTCTAAGTATGAGATATTGTTGTTGATAATGCCTTAAAAGATTTGATAGACACTACTCATATAAATAAGATGTATCTTTTTTCGGGAGCTCATCATTTAAGAACTCCAAAGTTAAACGTGTTTGAGTTGGGCCAATTTTGGGATGAGTGACTCCCAATAAACTCCCGAGAAGTTTCTATGATTGAGGACATACACAAGCTAAAAAAACAAGTGTTGGTATTAAAGCAAAATATAATCAAAGTCTTCTATCGTTTTCATGGCCTTTATACTTTAAATCACATTTTCTTTTCTGTTTTTTTGTTCGTTACCGTTTTCTTTTATTACAAACTCTCAATATCTAGCTAGCGTATTGTTTTGGGATATCGATTGAAATCTAAAGCTACAAGAAAACTTTAGATTTTGTTGTTTCGATCACTTGGACCTTGGCGAGTCCCTTCCTTTGCTTTGTGTACCCTTTTGGTACAGTCGCTTTGTTATACAAGGACACGGACACTGGGAAGGCCCCAAATGTCTATTTCTTGCTCGATTGAGGGTCATCAAATCGGGTGGTAATCAAGGTATAGTTCAAGCGAGGAAAAGAAGAAAGCAGTCCAAATGCCAATATATGTGAAATATCCAAATTATTAATGTAATTCAACCATACAACGATACATTATACATGTAAAGGTGCCAATTAGAGTACACAGCATAAACTGCAGATTCTCATGCCGCAACTTGCTATATAAGACCCGACCTCTTTCCTGATCTCAAGTCCTGATTGCAAAAATTACGAGCGAACTCGTGTTACTCCTCTCATTCTTCTGCAGGTGGATCTACCCATCGCCCATGATCTTTAATAAGTTGGATCAATGCATTTGTTGCCTCTCCCATAGCGATGCCTCGTTTCACCACCGTCTGAAAATTAGCCATTGATAAGCGGATATTGGACCTTTTGACTTAGCAAATTATGTAAACAAAACTGATAAAGATTTGTGATTGTTCCTTCTAACCACTGTTTAATTTCTTGAATGTGGGTGTGATCTAGTCTTCTCATGGAAGGCAGACGTGCCAAGCATCTAGTTAACCTGATATTTTGCTAAAGAAACTAATACTACAGGTTTATCGACATTTCTCCAAGAAAATTATGGTAAAATAAGAGCTATTGTTCATATGACCCAAGATCCATGATACTTTTTAAGCTGCTTCTTAATTTCTGTTAACCTATTCAACAATTGGGCACGAGAGAAAGCCTCTCCATTGCATGCTTTTCGTACGTCTTTCAGGTATGTGTACATTTTTTGTGGTGGATCCAATTATGATCTCAAAACATTATGTCGAAAACACATTTCTCAAGTAAAGAGGACTGCAAATTGGTACCTTCCCCACATAAAGATCGATCTTTCCAGGAGCACCACCAACATATCCGAAATCTGCATCCGCCATTTCCCCGGGACCGTTCACTATGCAACCCATTATTGCAATCTTCAGAGCAAAAAAAAAGGAAAAAACCAGCACGTCACACATTGGTTTGCTTTAGAGCATGTAACTTTAACCTGGAGACAAGGTAATTACCGAAACGCCAGGTAAATGTGATGTTTTTTCTCTAATTTCTGCACTTATTTCTTGAAGGTCGAATAGGGTTCTTCCACAAGATGGGCATGATACATATTCCTGATATAAGCAATGAAACAGACAAATCAGTGAATAGTCTCTGATTTGATTGATCAGTGCAGCTTTCCTCGTAATATTTTCCTTACCGTTTTTGTATTGCGCATTCTACAACCTTGCAACAAATTAAAAGACGTATTTCTCAGGAACTCAGAGTCCTGATCGACAGCATCCAATAGGATACCGTCACCTAGTCCATCTACCAGAAGTGCTCCAGCATTGGCTCCTGCTCCAATGACTAAATCGTCCCTGCATTCGAGGATCGCAAATGTCAGCAGATATTTCTTAATCTAAAGCACACATATTAATGTTGATTTTCTCCAAAACCATTTGTTCCAAAAACTAGTGTTCATTGGAGTTAGTCCAATAAAAATCTTATGCTTTTAACAGGTTCTATCGTACCTGTGAATTTCTTTGGGAAACTGTATATGGTGGATTACAGGAAAGTTGAGCGAGTTCTCCGAAAGATACTCGAAAAGCCTGAAAACATCAAAAAACGCCAAAAGGGGTAATAAGCTAAAAAATTACACGGGATTCTCTATACATATATAAAGAGAATCTAGGAGCAACTATACCTTCTTGCAGCATGAATTCTGCTTGCATTTTCTTCTTCGTGAGGTAAGTTATGAAGAAGCATCAGAGCATCGGAGGTTTTCAGAATTTCCAACTCTTCCTGGGGTTCATCACCACGAATTGAAACCGCCAGACGGGTGCCTAAAATAAAATTACTAAGTTAGAATTAATCATAATATCATCGAACATGAGATTTTTCATGGTCGAGGACTATAAAAAACAATGCACCTTCTGGAAGAAGCTTGTAAGCGCCAGTGGACAATTCCTGTAGCGTTACAAGGACCACGGCATTGGGTAAAGGCTTGGCCAATTGCTCGGATAATGGAACTATGACTCCCATGCTAACATCTATCAACCGTTTAAGAGCTAGTCTCTAGTCATGGTACAAGAATGAAAATTAAGACCTCTTTATATGTTTTTAACAGCAAATAAAGTTTCATGTCATATTATAAAATGAAGTAATGTGCTTTCAAGTAAAATGGTTACAGCATCTTTATCATGTAGAGGCGGAAGCTCTCTCAACAATATTGAGTCGACAGTAGCTAGATCCTGAATCAAATCAAACTTTCTCAAAAACCTTCCCAAATGGAGGAAACAGAATAACGTTTTTCATGCAACTAAAAACTCATATGTACCTTGAATGGCATTCCGACCACAAGTTTTGCTGCTAGAGACTTGTACAGAAGTTCAGGTGCCTGAATGGAACAAGGGGAAAATATTTTGAAATGAAAATGAAGAAATGGCAGAATCATGATTACAATAAAAGAAGCAAAGGAACACAAACACAAATATTTGCTAATGTAACTTAAAATTTGATAGGAGAATATTAATAGCAAGAAAGCATAAGTATGATACCTTCAACTGATCTAGGGAAACGGACATGAGAACGGAGCCATCACGATGAAGTACACCTCTATAATCAACCTCATCAACCTGTATAAGAATGACACCAAGATCAACAGAAGTTTCATTTAATCAAATGGATAAATGAGATAAAGTATAAAGTATCCCACCTCCTTTTGAACTGGCAATTGACCACTTCTTCTTTGGAAATCAAAATAACGTCTGTGCTTTTCTTCGAATGGTGTCTAGTAAGCACGAATTAGGAATAAAATAACTTTTAGAGTCTACACAATCAAAACTTGAAATTCCGTTAAAAATAAGAATTGAATTATGTTGAAGTCATACCACTCCTTTCTGAAGCTTAGATGCTCGCATACCAAGATTAGCCAATCTTCTACAAGGATCTATCTCCTTTTCTGGAGATTCAGTAAGAGAAACTCTGATAGTATCCCCAAGACCATCCTGCATAATCAACATTATCATTATCTGAAGCCACCAAAAACGTGAAACAAAATCATGAACACTGTAACAGGCCCGAAAATTATTGAAATGCTCAAATGGCAAACACCTCACTAAGATAATTGAAAATTTTAAGTTGAAAACAAAGGCACTGAAATTCCACTATCATTACAATTTTATTGATAGGAAGCAACAGACATACCATAAGAAGCGTCCCTATGCCAATTGCAGATTTCATCCGTCCATCTTCACCCTCACCAGCTTCAGTTACTCCTAAATGTAATGGGTAATCCCATCCTAGGACGTTCATTTCAGCGACAAGAAGGCGGTATGCCTCAACCATAATCACGGGATTACTTGCTTTCATCGAAAATACGAAGTTATGAAAGTCCATTTTCCGGCAAATCCTTGCGTACTCAAATGCAGATTCGACCTATCATGTTATCAAATAGCATGAACCCTCGTCTAAGAATTCACAAGACTGACGATTATACTGACCTCTTCTTAAAGTGTTGGCTTAACTACTTACCATTCCCCTGGGTGAGTCCCCATAATAGCTCATTATACGATCAGAAAGGCTACCATGGTTTGTTCCGATACGCATTGCCCGACCGTACTTTTTACATTTTTCAACCAATTTTGAGAAAACCTAAATTAGATACAATCATACTCCACATAAACATCAGAATGTAATAGAACGAGATACAACTTAAATGAAAATTAATAAAATGAAAAATAAATCGGACGAATATTTTGTGCATACAGAGAATTTTAACCATGCAATATCAAGCCTCTAAGTGATCTCAAGAACCCAAGAAACTATTGCAGAAAAGCAGCTAATGTTCAGGAACCTGCTCAATATGCTCAAGTTCTTTCTGGTAATCTTCCTCGGTGTACTCGAGCTTCTCAAATTGTGCCCTCCTGTCAGCTGAAACAAATCATCTAGCTGGATTAAACCACAATATCATACAATTTTTTTCTCAACCAAGGAAAAAAGATTCAAATGGCGAATTAATTACCAAAATTTCCGGGGTTGACACGGATTTTATCAAAGCATTCAGCTACTCTTATAGCAACAGGTGGGGCAAAATGAATGTCTGCTACCAGAGGGATGTTGTAGCTGCATAAATGAAGAATTTATAAGCCCATTATGTTAATAAAGAACACCGATTTAAACTTTTTATGTGAAGCTCAATCTAGCACTTACTTCTTCTGAACAAGTGAATTTTTAATTTCAAAGCACGAGTCTGCTTCTTTCTTGCCCTGAACTGTTATTCTAACAATATCTGCTCCCTGATCTGCTATTCTCATTACCTGCAAATTCAAGAATTCAACTTACAATAGATATAAAACAATCATACCTAGTACGATTATATGGTTCCCATTAGTCCAATTAAAGTCGTGTTTCGACGAAAAGAGCAAGATCACATGAATGAAATCAAAGCATGTTTACTAGGACAGATTAAGAAATAAAATTACAGAAAGTAGTCAAACCTGTTCAACCGTTGCAGCAACATTCTTTGTATCTGTTGTGGTCATTGTTTGAATCCGAATGGGATGCTCACTTCCAAGAGCCACATTTCCAACCATCACCGTGCGGGTTTTTCTTCTGATGGTTTTATGTACAGATTCACAGTATTTCTGTCTGGGAACTACAAACAAAAAGTAATCAAAATACTTGAGATAATATGATGGCTGGATCTAAAATATGTTTCACTGTGCTTTATCCAAGGACAAAGGTTTAAAAGAAACAGAGAAATAAAGCTATTTACCCAGATCAACATTATGTAACTAGAGAACACTTAGAAGGATGAAAATTTCATTTTTTCTAATACTTAAGATAATATGATGGCTGGATGTTCCAATGTGCTGTATCTAAGGACAAAGGTTTAAAAGAAACAGAGAAAAATGTTATTTACCCATATCATCGCTTTGTAACTAGAGAACACTTAAAAGGGTGAACATTTCATATTTTCCATTCCGGACCTACCACGGAGATTGCATGGATACATAAGTGAAATGCATCCGAGCCTTAGAATGTTAATAGATGAGATTTTTAAAAGCCATAATTTTTAGGATTCGCTAGTGTATACATATAATTTTATATCATTCCTTCAACCATAAAACTTGCCTGGTAAGCTTTAGATGCATTATCTTGCTCCAACTTCTCTTTAAATTGGTAGTTTTGATCCTCCTAAAATATACGATTCAACCACGAAATAGTGATGTTCACATCAAATGCTACATTTTGATGTAAGTTTCCCTTAATTTCCTTGGATTCATTTTGAGAAGAGTTCGTTCATGGTTTGATAAATTTTTAAATGTGATGTATGGCCAAGACCGGATTATTTTAGACATCATTTTCGAAGGAGCTAAAAATTTAGGTTAAGACTTGTTATGTCATGCCTATTTTGGAACTTCATGCTATGATTGTCTTTTGTGTGACCTTAGCTCAACACTCAAGTTCTTGTGTTGAGAAATGCTTGAATAGAATTGGAAAAACCAAGTAGACATAGCCTTAAGGATTTCTAAGGTATGTTATAACCTAGTAACATATCAGAGGCGACAAGTATTTTCAATATAATTTGAATATGTGATTTTAATGTAATTGCATGAGAACATGGAACTATTACACAGATTGAACTATTGAAGCATTATTGATTCATTCAGTAGATTCCATTTGTAGGCCAATTGGCCAGGGTGAGGACTAGGAAACGTATGAAACTGTGGTTGGGTCAGTACGGAGAGGTCAACAAGGTTAAGTTGCCATAGAAGTATTATAATTCAGATATCATAAGGTTATGTAGTACATTACTCTAATAGGAGCAGTTGGTAACATGTTAGGGTTTATATGCCCATGAGAGTGTGTTGGGTACACTAAACTGGAGATTTGACACCCCATTTTATCAATTACCGCGACATTTTCTTGACCATGCATTACATATACATTTACTTCATGACAATATTCGTACTTATTAGATAATTTCACATTAGGTTTTGCTAATCCATCGGGCTATTCTGTGATGCCTTGCACTAGGTAAGGAGAGACTAGAGAAGCCTAGGAGTCATACTATATGGGAAGGAGTTAGAGCTCATGGGATCTCGGGTCTTCCTACTTTTACCATGTCACTTAGTCATGTTCGATCAGATTCTCTTTTGAAGAAAATATTTGAATTCACTTTTGATTTTTATATTGTCATTAAGTTTTATTGATGTTGATTTGGCATTATATACGATGAAATTTTCTTTTCTTATGAACTTGTTTTGGAGTTTTTTTATTGTGTATCACTGATAGCTTGCTGATGACCCAGAAGCTAATACTGATTGAAACGAAAGCAATCAATGTCACAATTTCTCGTTAACATAAATCCAATCACTAACATGGCCTTTAATTCCAATTATAGGACCAAGAACATGACGATTTATGAAAAATTAAGCTGATAGCCTTTGTTGTTTGTGCAGCTCAAATCTATAAATCCTATAAATCCCAAGAACTATCATAGAACCAAGAGCATGATGATATCGAAAAAACTAATAGCAAATAGCATCTATATAATTTGAATATTAGATCTTACAAATCTGAAGCACCATCGCTTGACTTTGCCAACCGTACCATGACAACTTAAGGGTTTAACAACAAAAAGCGTTCTGCCCATGGGCGAAGCCAGCGGGGCGAGAAGGAGTAACCCTTCTGTCAATCAAAAGATTGAGATTTTCTATGTAATTATTATAAGTTTTTAAATTTCACACCCCCAAAAATAATCGAGATCGCCTTCTTACCCTGCCCCGCGCCTCTCACGAATTTATGTTTGTGCAGGATTCTTCCTGCACAAATGACTAAGGTTGCTCTTGGATTGATTCATTTTCAAATTAATTTCGATATTGATTGTGGTGGATTTCAAATCCCTCCCTCCAAATCACATCCATCAATCCAATCTTAACCTAAAACTTCACATAACATAAGCATATGAAAGCAGTAGATGTTATACCTAACAGTGGACTTCCCTCAGATGCAGGCTCGAGTTCAACAGTCTTTGAACCGGGAGTTGTAGAGTTTTTTATTACAGGGACCTTGGTCTGGCGAAATTTAACCCGTTGTACCTCTGAAACTCTTACAAAACTAGAATTTTTTGCAAACCCCAACCCATGATGATCCCGGCTTTTGAGACCCGAAAATGAAGACGAAACAGCTCCAGCTGCCATTTTCTACTCCCAAGTGTCAAATTCTATCCTCTCAAACTACAAAAGAATCAATAATTTGGTTATCAACACAGTAAAAAAATTAATCTGTAAGCAAAAGTTTCTT
Organism: Primulina tabacum; assembly: GCF_025594145.1. Lineage (NCBI taxonomy): Eukaryota > Viridiplantae > Streptophyta > Magnoliopsida > Lamiales > Gesneriaceae > Primulina > Primulina tabacum. The sequence goes on along the minus strand of NC_134552.1, from coordinate 51,070,434 downwards.
GAGAGATAATTCTGTCTTTGGCTGCCAAATAACAATAGCAATCCAAAGAAGCAACAAAGAAAAATTAACAAATCGCCTAGATTGGTGCCTCTGAAAAGTCATCACTAACTTTCAATTGGGTTCCGTCCACATTAATTACATCACCCCAGATTTTCTGTTCACCCGCCACTCCTTGCTCCAAAACACATACAAACACACACACTCACCCCCCAAAACATGGGGAAAAAGTCGACCCGAAGAAGACATTATTCGGTCATGTAACAGGAGACTTGTGCCAGCAACTAAACATTCAAATATTGGTGTTAAGAGTTTGTTGAATCCCACTTCTAAGAATTTACAGCAACAAAATTTGAACCGAAGCAGGCTTGATCAATCACTTACAGAGATGATTAATGGCGATAACAGAAAGCTGGCTAGCAGGAATATGGGCAGAAGAAATCAGAGATTGAAATGCAAATTTCAGAGGGACAGATCACTATTATCGAGAGGGAAACAAAAACTTTGATACAAGTTCGGTAGCAGGTGCTTCAAAATTGTAAAGGCCACAGATTTCTTCACTGCTCCAACATCTCTGTATCTCGTCTAAAGTATTCAATATATATATAATATTTTTCCCAACACACGATCAAAATATTACGATTTAAAAAATTCAAGCTTTGGTTTCAAATAAGAACAACCCATATTTACTAATACTTTAATAAACAATTTTGTAGTTTTATTTCGGTCAATATGCTCAAGCAACTGTCTTTTTATTCCCTTTTCAAGACTCTGTTTTTACCTTTTTTTCATCTGATTTTGTTTTCTTTATTAGTAGAAATTCAAAATATCATTTTTTTTTAAAATATAAAAACATATCTTGAATAAATTACCTTTTCTTGACCAAAATAAAAAGTTGAGTTGCGTATTGAATTGGCATGCGGACTCGTAGTCTTAGTGATGAGCGGCACCATCCTCGATAGTCAATTTCGAGCGCTGAGATACAATATTTATCTGGCACTGCTCATGAAGACCAGCAATTATAATCCCTCACTTTCCCCCCCTTTTTTTTAATTGACAAAAACTTGTGTGAGACGGTCTCACGAGTCGTATTTTGTGAGACAGATATCTTATTTGGATCATCCATGAAAAAATATTATTTTTTATGCTAAGAGTATTATTTTTATTGTGAATATCGGTAAGGTTCACCCGTCTCACAGATAAAGATTCATGAGACCGTCTCACAAGATACATATTCTTATTTATTTATGTTTTTTTTATTTCTATTAATATATATTTATTAACTAAGTCGTGAAAAACACGTAACCGTATTTCAACGAGTTAATTAAGTATAAAATAAGAATCTTGTCATTAAAATTTGTTTTTACCAATGATTTTTTTTTGTCTGTGTGGAAAAACAAATCTAAGTATTTGAAAGGAAAGGAAAGGAAAGGAAAGGAGAGAGTATTTTCGAGTAAAAAATAACAATCCTCACAAAACATTTTAAATTTAATTATATTTAATTTCTATTTTTTTCATAATAAACATTTCTCAATTAATTATTAGTAGAATATTAAAGTCTTGTAAGGCAGCTGATTCCTATGTTCGTTGAAGTAATTTTTAAATAAATAAATGTTTTTTTTGTTTGTCAATTCAAATATTAGAATATTGTATGGTCAAATTAATAAAAGGTGGCGATTAATAATGCACGATATGGTAAGAGTATTCAAGCCGCCGGGATTAATTAATTAATTAATTAATATGAGCCGTAATTGTTTTTAATATTTTTTAATTATTATTACAAAGAAAAAGTTAGGACCGTAGGCTGTAAGAATATGATTATTATTATATAATAAAAGACGGGCTCTCGACATGGAAAAGAAAAAATCAACTATGCCAGGCAAAGAAAAAATAGAAATGCATTCCAAATATTGAGAAACTAAATTTATTAATCAAAACATATGACTGAATTTTCAGATTACTAACTTTTGAACTTTGTTTTTTTAAAAATTTTGAAATATTTTAAAAAATTTCACTGTGTACAAAAATTGTTAGAGGGCGTGCCATGTGTAATGTGTTGTTATACATCGTATGTATACAAGTCGTGTCCGTAAAGTGTATGCATCAAAGAAAAATACAGTGGAATACATAGTAGGAACGGAGCTAGAAGTTTATCTTTCTATGTTATTGAGATCTTTGATAAATTCTAGATATGATAGACTTACTTAAAAGAGTTTATTTATCAATGAAACTCTTGTTTTCATATCTTGTAGGATTTTATACAAGGAATAAACTCTATGACAAAAAAAGGTTAAAAATAATCAAAGATAGATGTTAGGATCGATGGACGAATGTAAACGCCACAGGAGAGCAAGCACGGGAGTTGGTGATTTAAATCAAAATGATCAAATGCTCAAGTCAAGATGTATTGTTGTGTTGCCGTTGAGTATTGAATACATGCAGACACAATACCTAATTATAGTGCTGATTGGAGTACTGCTTATCAAACAAAATTTCGGATTCACAAACTTTGCATCTCTATTTTTTGTTATTTATTTATAAGTGTTTTTATGCATTTTTACTCCCTCAAATTGTTAAGAAAGTTAAGTTTTTCTTTATTCACTAGTGGTTCTCTAAACTGACAAGTTTTTCTAGTGAATCTTTTGCTCCGATGCAACACACAAGTGTATACTTGTGTATGATTAATTATGTCTTATTTTATTCTTCAGTTTAATTGTGTGATAAATTATATTATTCTGTTGTATGTTGCGTTAAGATATTACAACACTGCACACAACACCTATATCTAATTCACACTTTCTCCATCTTTGTAGTAATTTTATGTCAAACAACTCTTTCAATTGGTATCAAGAGCGACACTTGACGTTTACTAAGTGAGATTCTGGTTATTTTGTTTGAACAGAAAAAGTATTATGGAAGTGTAAATTGTCAACATCGCACTTCGACCACCAGTTTTGGATGGATCCAACTACGCTATTTGGAAATTCAAGATGAGGGTCTACATAAAATCTATTGAAGAAAGATCATGACAACGTATTATAGATGGTTGGACTACACCAAAGACTGTTGGTAAAGATGATGACAGTTTGATTAAACAAAATAGTGAATGGACGACTGATAAAGTCCTGATTTCGAAATTCAACTCAAAGTTACTCAATGTCATCTTCGCATTAGTTGAAATAAATGTCAAGTTTAATCACTAATTGTGTCTCTACCAAATATGCATGAGAAATCCTTCAAAAACATTGTGAAGGATCTGAAAATGTGCGAATAACTAAACTAGGAATGTTAACCACCAAGTTTGAAAATTTGATAATGGAAGTGTGAAGTAAGTGTCTCGCAAGTTGGCATCTTGAGTCAAGCCAAGTCGATGGATGGGATTCAGTTATAGACAACGGCTAATTGGGATAACAAACCAACTGCCAGATGTAACAGATAGGCTTCTTAATCGATGGTAGGCGGGGATATAAAAGGGAGATGGAAGGCTTGAGAAAGAAGACGGAAAAGAAAAGAAATTACAGAGGAGCGATTCAAAGGAGAGAAGAAGAGAGATCTGAAAATCATAAGAGATTGTATTCTTTGTTCTTGATTAGAAACTCTGTAATTGTAATTGTAATCGAGTACCTTGGTTCATTCAATACAAGATTGGTTGCTCTCCCGTGGACGTAGGCACTTCTTTGCCGAACCACGTAAATCTCTTTGCAGGTGTTTATATTGTTGTGTGTGTGAGTTGCTGTAATCCCATAACCTTGAAGAACGAATCCTAACAAGTGGCGCCGTCTGTGGGAATCTACGAGGATGGGTTCGTTAAAATTCGACATTGAAAAATTCTCAGGCAAAAATGATTTTGGCTTGTGGAGGATCAAGATGCGCGCGATCTTGGTGCAACAAGGACTTGTCGAAGCCCTGAACGGAGAAGCAAATATGGCTACAACCATGAAAGACACAGAAAAGGAAACAATTCTGGAGAAGGCCCATAGTGCAATCATTCTCAGCCTTGGAGATAAAGTCCTTCGTGAAGTCTCGAAGGAGAAATCTGCAGAAGATATATGGAATAAGCTGGAAAAGTTGTACATGGCCAAATCTTTGGCCAATCGCCTATACATGAAGCAACGCTTGTACTCCTTCAAGATCAGAGATGAGAAAAATCTCCTGGATGAAATCGATGAATTCAACAAGATCTTGAATGATCTGGATAATGTGGACATCAAACTTGAAGAGGAGGACAAGGCTCTGTTTCTTCTGAATGCACTCCCTCATGCATATGACAATTTCAGAGAAGCTATGTTGTATGGAAGAGAAAAGACAATCTCACTTGAAGAGGTCTTATCAGCCATTCAAGCGAAGGAACTTCAGAGGAACCATCAAACAACAAAAGAACCTCAAGGTGAGATACTTCATGTGCGAGGAAGAACAGAAAAGAGATCGCAAAAGGGGCCAAGAAATCGATCCAATTCAAAGAGTCAAACAAAGTATAAATGCTTCAATTGCCATCGTGAAGGACACTTTAAAAGAGATCGTCCAGAAAAGAAAAGAAGATACCAAGAAAGGCCCAAACAAAATGATGAAGTAGCAGCTGTAGTTGATGGATACGAATCAGCAGAAGCTCTCATGATCTCAGATCAAGATCCTAATAATGACTGGATTCTTGATTCGGGATGCACTTTCCACATGTGCCCTATGAAATCTTGGTTTGAAAGCTTCACAGAATCTGACGAAGGATTAGTGCTACTGGGAAATAATAAGCCATGCAGAATTAAAGGTACTGGCTCTATCAGATTGAGAATGCACGATAGACAAGACAGGCTACTGAACCAAGTGAGGTATGTTCCTGAATTAAAAAGGAATTTGATCTCACTAGGGACTCTTGATAGTGATGGTTTCATGTTTAAATCAGAAAATGGAACTATGAAAGTGATGAAGGGTTCATTAGTTGTCATGAAAGCTGTAAAGAGGAACTCACTGTATGTACTTCAAGGAAATACAGTGGTAGGTGGGGCTGCTATGGCACAAATGACAGCCAATAATGCAAGTCTTTAGCATTTAAGGCTTGGCCATGTGGGGGAAAAAGGGTTGATTGAATTATCAAGACAAGACCTGCTGTGTGGGGACAAAATTCAAAGCCTAGAATTTTGTGAGAACTGCATATTTGGAAAAGCAAAAAGAGTGCACTTCGGAAGTGGTAAACACACAACAAACAAGCCCCTAGATTATGTTCATGTTGACCTTTGGGGCCCCTCAAGGACAAAAACTCATGGAGGAGGGAGATATTTTTTGTCCATAGTAGATGACTATACCAGGAGACTATGGGTTTACATATTGAAAACAAAGGATGAAGCAGCCCTGAAATTCAAAGAATGGTTGCAGGAAACCGAGAATAAACTGGACAGAAAATTGAAACATCTCCGTACAGATAATGGATTAGAATTCTTTTCTGAACCATTCAAGGAACTTTGCAAGTCAAAGGGAATCACAAGACACAGGACTGTTGCTGGAAACCCACAACAAAATGGGGTAGCAGAAAGGATGAATCGTACACTGTTAGAACGAGTGAGATGCATGATAATAAGTGCTGGTTTACCTAAATCTTTCTGGGGAGAAGCTATACATACAGCATGCTACTTGATAAACCGATGCCCTTCAAGTGCTATCAATTTTAAAACACCAATGGAATTGTGGAAAGGAAGCCCAAGTGAATACTCGCACCTTAAAGTATTTAATTGTTTGGCATATGCCCATATCAAGCAAGATAAACTAGGAGCAAGGGCTTTAAGATGCATCTTTATTGGTTACCCGGATGGAGTCATTATAAAGTATGGAACTTGGAAGCCACTGGTCCTAAATGCTTTAATACAAGGGACATCACTTTTGATGAAAGCAAGATGGGCTATGGATGGAAAGAAGGGTGCACTGTGATGAGCAAAATAGGTTATCAAGAAACACCAATTGAGGTGGAGCCAATTCATAATACCCCACAAGAGTCTGTGGTAGAAGAAGAAGATGAAGTTTCCACAGGAATTACAGATCATCATGCTACTGCCCAGGATCAACAAACACACATTTTAGCAAGAGACAGGCCGAGAAGAGAAGTGAGACCCCCTAAGAGGTATGCACATGCAAACTTAACGTGGTATGCTCTTACTGTAGCTGAAGAGGTGGAGTCCCTTGAGCCAGCAACCTATGAGGAAGCTATCACTTGCAGCAAAAGAAAAGAATGGCAAGAAGCAATGGATGATGAACTTCAATCCTTACTGAAAAACAATACGTGGCAGCTGGTAAACAAACCCAAGGGGCAGAGGATACTAGGAAGTAAATGGTTGTATAAAGTTAAAGAAGGGCTGACAGAAGCAGAAAAATTTAAGTACAAAGCAATGTTGGTGGTGAAAGGTTATTCTCAGCTGGAAGGATTAGACTTCAATGAGATTTTCTCCCCGGTTGTCAAACACTGCTCTATAAGAATAATACTCGCTTTAGTAGCCCACTTGGACATGGAGCTTGAACAACTCGATGTAAAAACCGCATTCCTCCATGGAGAGCTCGAAGAAACCATTTATATGGAAAAGCCTAAAGGATTTGAGCCAAAAGGGTCAGAACAGAAAGTTTGTCTTCTTAAAAGATCTCTCTATGGACTTAAACAAAGTCCTAGACAATGGTATAAGAGGTTCGACGTGTTTATGTTAAAGATCAACTTCGAAAGGAGTAGTTATGATAGTTGTGTCTACTTTAAACTCGGAGACAATGGATTGATGACTTACCTCTTACTGTATGTGGGTGATATGCTCATTGCTAGTGTGAGCAAATCTGAAATACAAGCTTTAAAATAGCTGCTTAGTTCAGAATTCGAAATGAAAGACTTGGGAAAAGCCAAGAGGATATTAGGGATGGAAATCACAAGGAAAAGGGACCACAAGATTCTGTTTTTGAGCCAAGAGACATACATAAAGAAAGTGCTCAAACGTTTCAATATGCATGATGCTAAAACAGTTAGCACACCATTAGGACACCACTTCAAACTCTCCCTGGTACAGTCACCAACAAGTGCAGAGGAGAAGATGAAAATGATGAATGTTCCATATGCCAGTGGTGTGGGAAGCATCATGTATGGGATGGTTTGTAGTCAACCGGACTTAGCCCACACAATAAGTTTGATTTCCAGGTTCATGGCCGATCCGGGGCAGTCTCATTGGGAAGCGCTGAAATGGACTCTAAGATACTTAAGGGGCACAGTGAATGTGGGATTAATGTTCAATAATCAATCTGGAATCACAAAACAACCTCTTGAAGGTTTTGTGGATTCTGATTTTGCAGGGAATATAGACACAAGAAAGTCCGTAACAGGTTATGTCTTTACCTTATTTGGTACAGCTATTAGCTAGAAAGCTGCATTACAGTCAGTGGTAGCTCTATCTACTACCGAAGCAGAGTTTATAGCTGTCACGGAGGCAATTAAGGAAGCAATCTGGCTGAAGGGACTCCTACCTGAGCTTGGAATAAAACAAGAACATGTGGTGGTAAACTGTGATAATCAAAGTGCGATCCATCTGTCAAAGCACCTTGTATTCCATGAACGATCGAAGCATATTGATGTCAAGCTGCATTTTGTAAGGGATATCATCTCTAAGGGAGAAATCAAACTTGAGAAGATAGCAACTGAAAACAACCCTGCAGATATGCTAACAAAGTAACTGCCTCATGTCAAGTTCAAGTCATGCTTGCACTTGATTAATACAGTGACTGCAGAATAGATCAAGGTGGAGAATGGAGAGTAGCCAAGCTTGGAGACAAGGTGGAGATTTGTGAAGTAAGTGTCTCGCAAGTTGGCATCTTGAGTCAAGCCAAGTCGATGGATGGGATTCAGTTATAGACAACGGCTAATTAGGATAACAAACCAACTGCCAGGTGTAACAGATAGGCTTCTTAATCGATGGTAGGCGGGGATATAAAAGGGAGATGGAAGGCTTGAGAAAGACGACGGAAAAGAAAAGAAATTACAGAGGAGCGATTCAAAGGAGAGAAGAAGAGAGATCTGAAAATCATAAGAGATTGTATTCTTTGTTCTTGATTAGAAACTCTGTAATTGTAATTGTAATCGAGTACCTTGGTTCATTCAATACAAGATTGGTTGCTCTCCCGTGGACGTAGGCACTTCTTTGCCGAACCACGTAAATCTCTTTGCAGGTGTTTATATTGTTGTGTGTGTGAGTTGCTGTAATCCCATGACCTTGAAGAACGAATCCTAACAGGAAGAAACATATTCTATTATTGCTTATGATTTTCAACCGCGTGATATTGAAAATAAAGCCTTGAGTCTTTGTGATCCGATTTCTAATGAAAGACTAGTCATTAAGGTATTAAGATCACTTACATGATTTAACAACAAGATACATACAATCGATGAAGCCAAAGACACCACCATGCTCGATCTGGATGATCTGATAAGTTCTCTCAATACCTTTCAAATGAATCTGGATTTACATAAAAAGGACAAAGGAAAAACCATTGCTTTTCAAGTCTCAAATGATTCTTACAATGATCTATTTCAAGTGTCTCAGGAAGTGAACGAGTCTGATATGTGTGGAGACTCCATTACACTGATCACTGAGAAATTTGAAGACTATCTAAAGAAGATCAGAGACAAGAAGAAATCGGGCCAACAACTTAAACTTCATATCATTACTGCTCCCCAGAAAACTCAAAGGATTGCACTTACTCAAGGACAATTTCGACCAAAGAATGATGGAAAGATTCAATGGATGTCAAAAAACTAGACTCGGTTCATGCAAAGAGTGTTCAGGCTTCAGACATTGTACTAATGAATGTACCAACAGACTTTGAAAAAAACAAATGATTAAATCTCTCCCTAAGTTATGAAGATTCTGACGAAAAACATAGATCCAGTGAAGAAGAGAATCACACTTCTCTGTTTACACTGTTATAGGAGAAACACTCAATGCAAGTTAATCCATTGGGTGTTGTCTCTGGTGTTGCAAGACCTGGTAGGAACAACTCTCCAAATTCATCAAATTATATCTGCCTCAATGTGACAATTCCTACTGGTTCAAGTGATATGGTAACTCGGGATGTAGATGAAGAATAAGTCACTTTGGAAAACATACAGAAATTCTATGAGGAACTATATGCTGATTGGACCAAAAGAAAAAAACTGAACTCGAATATCTCTAAAGAGAATATAGAGTTGAAAGGTTGTGTGTCCAGACTTGAAGTAATGTTAAGTAAGAATGACATGGATTTATGCAGGACCAAGGCTGAAGTTGAAAAGGCTACCAAGACACTTTCTAAGTTCAACTTGAGCTCAATCAAACTTGACTTCATAGTGATGATGGAAAAAGACAGTAAAACCAATCCGTAGTTTAAAAAATGTATTTGAATATGGAGAATCCTCCAACTCAAAACCACGTTCGGCTATTTTTTTGAAAGAGAGAAAAGAAACTTCAACTCTCCAAAAGTCAATCCTACGGTCAAAATTATTCCAAAAAATAGATAAACATTTTGCATAGAAGCCTAAGCAAATGAGACATCATTTTTTTCGTTTTGTTTTAAATATGGTCATATCAAACCTCACTGTTTCAAGCCGAGGAATGACTATATGAGCTGAGATACTGACCGGACGTTGGACAAGTTGTCACACAAAACAACCGCAACATTATAGCTAAGAAAACTATATTGAAGAAGATTTGGGTACATAAGGCTAAAATTAGTTATACTGTTGTTTATATCTCCTTAGAAACTAACATTACATGTATCTGATATTTTGATAATTGGTGTTCATGCCACATAACAGGTTTAAAGTAGCACCTCACTGAATATGTTTAATTAAATAGTGGTCAAGTGACCTTTGGAGGGAGTGCAAAAAGAAGGATTGCTGAAAAAGGAATACTGAACATGGATGGACTCCTTAAGCTTTACCATGTGCTTCATGTCTAGGGACTTAACTCAAATTTATTAAGCATTAGTCAATTATGTGATGATGACTTGCATGTTAAGTTTGACAAAAATCATTGTGAAGTCTTCTGATACGATTCTTCAAACACAAAAAAGAAATGTACTAAAAAACGGAGTCACGCCCTCGATTTGATGAAATAAAGAATGTTGGGTTATTCCGATATTTTTGAAACAAGTAAAGGTTTGTGATATTTACCTTTAAGCTACGAAAAGCTTAACAACAAAGATTCACGAAGATAAACAACTGATCTCAAATGAACTTTCAAAGAACTCGTATTTGACAATCCGATTGAAGAACAAACGACAAATGCCACAAATATTAAATCTTTAATAAATTTTTTTTGTTATACAAAGAAAATCTTGAGAGAAAACTCACAAAGTATATTCAATCTTCAATTATTGTTCAATAATGTTTTACAATGTGTTTATATGGAAAAATACAACAAAAATTGTAATATAGGGTTTTCATATTCAAATCTGCACTACGGCACGCTGGGGTGGGGCATTCTGGCCGTTGGGTGTGGGGGTCTCGTAGACGGGCCGTAGGCATGCAGAGAAGGGTATTATCGCTGCCTTGGCCCTGGCACGCTGGGGCGCATCCTGGCTGCCTTCCGGGTCATTTCTTACTCAAATGCTTTGTTGCCCGATACTTCTTAATGGAATACTTCATTGAACTCCTTCAAGATTTCGAATGCGCTTGATTCTTCATCTTTAATAATCATCAAGCTTGTAAAATCAAGACAACACACCTGTATAACTCTCCTCCCAAGATTTATCACGTCCTACCCGATCAGATTCATATCATCTTTGATAAATCTAATGCTTATTTTATAACAGATACAAGATCTACCGATAACTGCTATAAACTGGGAGTGGAACATGCTTGCAAACACAAAAAGGCAAGTGAACTAGATCTGTGGTCTCAAAAGTTGGGTCATGCAAACTTCAAGACATTGAAGAATCTACCAAAACACGATGTTGTGTGATGTATGCCTAATCTAACGTCTAGAATACCATGTGTGTGGAGCATGGTAGAAAGGTAAGAAAACTCGTGTACCACACCAAGTGCTGCAACACTTTGGCACAACACATTGGAAGCTAGGGAGGTAAAAAGTATTCATTTGTTTGATTGATGACTTTTCACTTTTTACATGAGTACGCTTTATTAGAGAAAATATGATACTTTTGATGCATTTAGGAAATTACTTGCTTGGATTACCAATCTGCACAATTTGATGGTTGGTAAGATCAAAACTGACCATGGTAAGAAATGAGAACTCACATTTTACATCTTTCTATGACAAAAAAATATAACACATGATTTCTCTTCGACAAAGACCCCTCAACAGAACGACATAGCCGAACAAAAGAACCGAACTTTGCAAGATATGGTTCGGGTCATGTTGAGTTCCAAAAATATTTCAAAACTCTTTTGGGCTGAGGCCTTAAACGCATCATATCATATTTCCAATCGCGTATATTTATTGATTGATTCAACGATGACATCCTATGAGATTATCATGGGAAAGAGGCTGCACCTAAAATATTTTCATGTTTTTGGTTGTGTATGATATGTCATAAATTATCAAGATCACCTAGCCAAGTTTGATACTAAGAGATATAAATTTTTATTCTTGGGATATTCAACTAATAGTCATGCATATAGAAAGTTTAATCTAAGAACTAGGATGACTTACTATGGAATCAATTAATGTTGTGTTTAATGATCTTGCAGATCTGATAGGAAAGACAATCAAGGATGATGCAGATGGTCTACTAGAAACATTCGGGCCACTTGTCGAGACAGATGTTGTGCCCGATGTTGTTACACCCGAGACAACACCTCCACTGAGAATGACAGATCCGAGGATGATGTACAAAGCAATTAAACGCTGGATAATGATGAGGTTGTGAACAGTGTTGGGAAGGATCTTCCCAGCAAAATTCAAAAAGATCACCCCTCATCACAAATCATAGGATATTGACATGATCGATTACAGGGATCATCGTTGAGTTACAATAGCTCGGTTCTTGAAATATTGAACACCGATGAATTAAATCGGGTTTGGTTTTTACACCAAGCGGAAAATACTCGAAATAATCATTCGTTAAGAAACTGATTAAATATTTTGTAAAGCATTTAAAATATATGCAAGTTGAATGAGTAAAAATATTTTAGTTGAAGCATTTTATCAAATACTTTGTATGAAATATTTTGATATTTGAAAAACACATAAAATGCTTCAAGAATGCATCTTTAAAATAGTGGAAATAATAAGTAAATGCAATAAACAAATAGACACGAATTTGTTTATGGATGTTTGGATACTTCAAATGCTCATAGGTCACCCCTTCTTCCCCTTGGGAAGGATCCACCAGAAGACTTTGATTTATACAATACCTTGTACAAACCCACTCCAAAAGGGCATCACCCAACTAGAACACCTAGCACTCATGATTGCAGACAGCACCTCACAATTAGCATATTTTTTAATGTCTCATATGCAAAGACAACAAAAACATTATTTTACGTCTTTATGTGAAGACTCACTCAACTAATATTTGAATTTCAACTCTCTTGTATATGTGTTAGTGATTGTGTGTGAGGAATTTATATTTTACAATGTACATCTCAAATGTATCCTCACACAAGGGCTTGTAGTCTCAACTGGCTGATTTCTTCATGCTAACTGCCCATGATTTGAATCATCTTCAAAAGATCCTGTTTGATCTTTTAGATGTTGTATTTATAGGCCCCAACAATGATACATATACGTTAGACACAAGAATATGACTGTTTGGAAAGTTTCTAGACTGTTTCTGAAACTGCAACGGTCAAATTTGCATTGCTAGATTTTTTCTGAGCTTAAACTAGTCAACTTTGATAAACTCTGGTCAACTCAGCTGGTTGTTCAGTTCAACTGGTCAACTGCTGGTTCAGTTCAGTTGGTGCACTGAAATCAGCCTAGCTGATTAGGTTGATTTTAGTTTGTACAGAACCAGTAGTTTCATCGTCATTTATCAGCATATTAAGCTTCGATTCAGACTTTGACTTCTGAAGATGATTTGTAGATCATCGTCTTATCTTTTCAATGCATACTGAATCGCTTCATTAACCAAGCTGTGAGATATGACCAAATACAGCAACTGCTCATACCCAACTGATTGTTGTTTTCGTGCAATCAGTTTGGTAATTCAGCGATTAGTTATACCTTGATAACATCCGATTTCGCCCAACTGACGTGAAACACGACTTGTTTCAAATTGAGTTTTCTGATCAGCCAAGTTGGCGGATTGTCATTGAATCATCCAACTGAGAGATATAGTCAAAACACCGAAACTCGCCAGAAATTCAATTTCGTTAAATTCAGTTTCAGTTTGCTTATTTTGTTTGCAACTTCACACATGAGTAAATATATTAGAAATACAATAAAAAATTTTGTTAACATCAAAATCAAGATTGCGAACATGAAATATTCCAATAGATATTCATGCTTTGTCTCACATATTGAACAAAGAATATTAATGAAGTCATAAAGGATGAATTTCAGATAAATGTTATGCATGATGAACTTGAAAAATTTGTCTGAAATAATGTGTGAGATCTAGTTCCAAGACCTAAAAATGATAATGTGTTTGGAACTAAATGAAATTTTAGTAACAAAACTAATGATTCGAGAAATGTTGTTAGAAATAAAGCTCAGTTGGTTTCTCAAGGGTATATGTAGCTTGAGATGGTTGATCTTGATTAAGCCTTCGCTCCTCTAGTCTGCATTGAGTCAGTCTGATTGTTGTTCGCCAATGCATGCCATATGGGGATTAAAGTTTATCAAATAGATGTGAAAAATGCATTTTTGAATGACATTTTGAATGAGGAAGCTTATGTGAGTCAACCAAAAAGATTTGAAAATTCACACCACTTTGGACCATGTCTACAAGCTAAATAAGACATTATATGGACTGAAGCATGCTCCACATGCATAGTATGGTAGGCTGACTATATATCTATTTAACATAAGCTTCAAACGAGGTGAGGTTGATAAAATTCTTTCTATTCAAAGGTTGAAGGTTGATATACTCATATGTCAAATTTAAGTGGATGATATGATCTTTTGTGATTTTTTTCAGAAGCATGTTGATGATTTTGTTGAATGCTTGTCGTCCACGTTTTAAATGAGTATAGTAGGAGAATTGAGTTTTTTTTATTGTATTTTAAATTAAACAATTTCATGATGGAATTTTTTTGTGTCAAAACAAATATGCAAAGAATCTGGTAAAGAAATTCTCCAGTGAATATGTTAAGCACATGAAAACTCCCATGAGATCGAGTGAAGAACTATGTAAGGACGATGTTGCTTAAGGTATTGACAACACCATGTACAATAGTATCATTGGCAATATTCTTTATTTAACCGCGAGTTGCCCTGATATCATGTTCAGTGTCTGTCTATGTGCTAGATATCAGGTTAATCCTAAGATCACACACTTAACGACTGTAAAACGAATTTTGAGATACATTGCAGGGACTATAGATCTAGGATTATGGTACACAAAGGAAACTAGCACCAATTTAGTTGGGTTTCTGATGCTGATTGGGTTGGAGATTTAGTTGATAGGAAAAGTACCACTGATGAATGCTTTTACCTAGGAAATAACTTGGTAACACGGTACAACATGAAGCCAAAATGTATATTTCTTTCAACTGCTGAATCTGAATATGTGGAAGCTGGTTGCTGTTGTTCACAACTCTTGTAGATGAACCAAATGGTAGAGGACTACGTTTCCACATTGAAACCTTGATTTTTTTACTGTGACAACTCGAGTGCAATAGACATTTCAAAAAATCCAGTACAACACTCTCGCACAAAACCCATTGACATTAAGCACCACTTTATTCGAGACTTGGTTGAGAAGGAAATTATTTGAATGGAATTTGTTGGAACTGATAACCAACCGGCAAATAATTTCAAAAAACTATTAGATTTCGATAGATTTTCCAATCTTTGGAAGTATCTCAGTTTGTGCGCATGATAATCACTCACTGGTGTTGTCTTGGATGCTGCAAAATCCGGACAACTGCAAAATCCGGGACAACAACCAAATGATATGGATCTATAGAATGTTAGACATATTGCATTAAATCATTCATCATGTTTTGTCAAATGTTGATATTGTGATGGTTATTTCCTGATGTGCTTTTAATTTCTCAGTTCTATTTCAATAAACACACTTGGTCTTGAAATGTGCTCTGTATAAATCACAAAGTAGTTGACAGATATTCGTGTATTTCATGACTTTATCACATATGAAAAATGACTTGAAAATATTGAGCAAAAAGGAAAAAAAAAACACAAAAATGTATTTTGTTCCGTATAAGAAGAAAAATAATAGAAAAGTAATCTAAGAGAATCTAATGAAAATGTTCTTTTAGTTGGGAGTTACATCTTCTGAATCAAACAATAGAAATTATAAGCTACCTAGAGGAGTGTAATGAAGATCGTTCTTCTAATGTAAGAGATAACACTTCCAGATAAAAATAAAGTTTGAATGGACTTTGTGTGCAAGAAAATCAATTTTTTTTTTTTTTTTGAAATTGGAAGTGCTGCTGGGAGATAATACCAACACAACGTATAAATACCTTTCAATTTGATCACATATCACATTTCTTTATGTTTAATAATAATAATCTATAAAAGTAGGAGTAAACTTGTTTTTCTTCCTTCTGTTCCTTAGCTTGTCGAACACATGCTTTTTCCAACAACTTCATCCTGTTCGCCAAAGCATCAAGCATCTACAATTGCATCTTTTTTCGTCATACAACTGAGTTTCCTCATACCTCCACATTTCCCTCAACATCTATTGTCTTATCTTGTTTTTCAACGGAACTCCCACCCTCCCATTCCTCCTTCGATTCACCCAATATCTCTTCGTCACCAAAATCCACCAAAATCTAGCCATTTCTTCTACTAGCGTCCCCCTCGCCCTCCATCTTTTTCCATTCAATGATCTCATGCTTCACATTACTCTCAACCAACATTTCCTTCACGGTCTCCGGCTCTGCATTATCTTTGTCAGAATCAAGATTGTTGGGAGCCTCTTTCACATGACAAGTATCTCAATTCACTTCCACCACACTAGTAACTGGAACATCGATGATCTCAGCATCCAAATGCCTTCTCTCAACTTCTTATTGGAGTACCGTTTCTCGCACCCAAGATGCATCAAAAGTTTAAAAAAAAATTGTTCGCCAGTTCTCATGTCCAAGATGGTTAGCCATTAAAAACATTTACAAACCAAGATAATATAGTAATAGTTTATTTCAAGTGTTTTTACATATCATTTCCAAACATTTCATTGGCTAGAAGTTTGGAAACATTCAAAATAAATTATTGCAAATACTGCATAAGTTGTTGTATGGTATATAGAAATTGTTGTTTGGTCGTTAATTAGCAGTTATTTTTGCTCATATATATAATCTGATGACAGATGCGTTTTCTGGTTCATAATAATAATACATTAAGACAATGCGCCGATAGTTAATCACGAGAAAATATTAAAATTGACCCACGTCTAATTAGCTATTTCCTATTGTTTACATTAAATCATCCTCGTATGTCCTGATCCAAACATATTAACCAAGAAGAATATCACGAGTATCCTTGGTTTTGTCTTAAATGTTCTTCGTAAAATTCCAGAGAACTGCATCTGACGAAAGGTTCAAGATCATTTCTAGTTTCCCTTGAAGAAATCTTCCTATGATTGATGTGTTTGCGCAACAAGTAATTCAAACAAAAGAACAGAGAGTAATTTTAACAAATATCAACCATTATATTGCCTCACATCAACTTTCAAAATTTATATATATTCAAGCTACATCTCTACACTCTACCTTTGAACTTGCATTTTTTACATTAGAATTTATATCCAGATAACATCTCAAGATTGTTATTGGTCCAGGGATGCCTCGGCCAGGAGGAGACAATTTAATGGATACGGGAGAAGTGAAATTTGACATCGAATCGGTATCATGGCTAGGTTGCTCCATCTTTCTCCGCATAATTCACAATTAAAATGTAATCAAGTTTGTTTTTTTAATGAGAAAGTTAGTTCAGAAATAAATATTCATCGTGGCTCGTAGATGTTATCTATATGGGTAGTGCCCTCCAAAGACTATCTATATGAGTAGCATTAACAAAACCAAGGAGGTGAGCAGTTTGTCTTGCTTCTAATACGAAGGAAAAGATCTTTCGTATCCATCCGAGAAAACAGAGTACGCATGAGTTAAAATGGTTGTTACCCACTGTAAAATTGATGAGACCAAATAAAACTTCTGAATCCCGTATAACTTCCAATATGATTTCAACTAAATATCTTGGTAAGGAAATTTTTTTTTTAAAAAAAAAAGAATAATAATTGAACAAGATTTAACTAGGAGAAAACATTTTGCACAGACTATTAATATCCCACAAAGGATCACTGCAATCATTGAAATTTTCCCAGTATTCACTGATCCCATTCACTGCACACAGCGATGCCGATATATGTTGTTCGACTTTCATCCATTCGAAATCTTGGAACCGTGCATCATTCACCACCTCACCAACTCTTCCCGGAATATCAGAACATTCTTGTTCAAGAATAAACTTGTCGAAATCCATGACAAAAGATGAATGATCTCTAGTACACGTACTGAAATCTTGAGGCAAAAAACAGCTCAAGTCTGGCTTATACGCGTCCTCAAATGCGGTGGGATTCGAGGTAGTAACACCATTTTTGGCACAAGTACTAGCTGAAACATTAGATACAATAGTTTCTTGTTTTTTGCATTTCCCTATGGCTATGTTACTTGAAGAGGGAAGACCAGTAGGTTTGGCCTTGTTCTGGCTTCTTTTTTGGTTGACAAGGTTTCGGATTTTCATTGAGAGAGCCGGGTTACAAGGGATGTTGGTCAAAAAATTGGTACGCGTGTTTGATCCACGAAGGAGATACGCTGCTTCATCATAGGCCCGAGCAGCCTCTTCAGCCGTATCGAACGTGCCAAGCCACATTCTAATCTTCTGAGTCGTGTTCTTGATTTCGGCTACCCATTTTCCAGAAGGCCTTTGTCTCACACCAACGAACTTGTTTCCATTGTTGCCTTGAACATTTCTTGATCTATATGAGCTATGTCCGTTGTTAACAGTGTTCTGAAACTGAAGTTCCATGATATTACTCTGTTTTAGAGCAAAGGGTCTTGAATAAAAAACAAATGGAGACGAGGGGTGTTTATATAAGAGGGGGATGGAGGGGTGAATTTGTCTTCTAAAATTGTTTGGTCAAGAATTGAATTTTGTTTTTTTGCTGATGGTTGGCTGATTTTTCTCTGTTGAGTGGAGGAATATGTCATGAATCATGAGCAGTATGTTGATTATTTAACTACATTGGTAGTTTTAAATTTATGTACTTGTTTTACGCTTTGTGCTGCATTTCTGCAAGGCATGCTTAATCCCATGACTTATGCTGCTCAACACGTTCTTTGTCTTGCCTTCAATTTTAGAGGGGAAAAGAGGGTTGGTTTTGGCCTATCTTTATATGGGTGGATAAGCTTCAATGTTAAAAATACGTGTGGCACCACTTTCGTCACATGATAAGCTACATATGTGTATTTACAAAGACTCAATTCGTCATAATATATATTAGGTAACACAATGAATCAACATGTCAATGTCAGATGATGTGTATCCGTGAAGAAAATGGAACAACATACAAGATATTTAATTTTAGATAGAGGCATGATGACGGATTGCTAATAAACAAATACCAAGTCTTCCACAAACAAACGAAAGACCAAGGCAAAGTTTAGGTCGAGACAATGTATACCTTTTATCCTTGGTGGGTGAGCCTAGTATTTTTGCTTCTTTTGTCTACACGGGCAACCAATAATGTAAAGCGTTCCTATTTTCGTTTTGTGTTTTTTACCCAAAAAAAGTTCAAAAATTAGGCATCCCTTGAGACTGCAATTTGGATACACATTAAACAAAGGAAAACAAATGGGCCACGTGGTTTGGATTGAGAAATGGGGGTGGGAACAACTCGCTACTTCAATGGTAGGTAGTGATAGAATCTATAGGCTCATGCCGTCCCGTGGGAATCTTAACTTCCATAAGCTAATAAAATGTAACGACGATCAAAATAAGTAGTTGGAAGTGTTTGTAAAACAAGTTTGAAGTGAAAGTGATTGATCAAAGAATTAGAGATTGAAGCTTTAAACCCGTTTGTTAGTGTAGTTGAACACTCCCAGCACCCATTCCTCGGTTTCCGTTAGCTGTTACTATCTTTCCTACCCACGTCCGCGCATATAAATCACGTTATGGGGACAATTACATCCTCCAAAGGCTAGATTCCATCTACATATTCAATACAATAATCAAAGCTGAAAAATCATGATATACCAATTGTATTTAATGCGTGCAATATAACAATCTGTGCTCTAAAGGACAAAATGATGGGATCAAAACTGAGACAGACTCTTTTACAACCCTCAAACATCACAATTGGCAAACAAAACCGTGCAATGAAAAAAGCCCCAACCATGAGGCCATTTCCTGGTCTCATTTTCCTTGTAGCTTGTTGAACTGATAAATGAGACGAACTGCGGGTAATATACACTATAAAGTAATCTACATCCACACATGAAAAGGCATTTAGACTCCAATAAACACCCAACGACGGGTTGGTGTATGTACGAAAATAAATGTTGCAAGCATCTCATCCAAAGAATCAAGCAAACAAATATAATCATTGGCACACATCGGTCAGACAGGTACTTCATACGAAGAATTCCCCATTATCGGCCATGAGCACCACTATGACAAAATTGACTGCAATGTAAGTTGCTGCTGTGGCTGCAAGGATGACCACGTCGAGGCCAGAACAGACGGAGGAAGAGTCTGTTGTAGTTGCCTTAATAAATTAATCATTCGACCAGCAGTTTGCTCTGTGGCTAGATCCTTACCTGCACACAGAACCTGAAATACAAAAACATTTCAAATTTTCCTTGCTGGTGAAAGCCTTCACAAGCACTCAACAGCTAATATTATGGTCGGGTAAAAATACAAGCAATAATATCTATATTCATTAGTGGTATTTAGATTCAACTTTAAGAACGTTGAGAAGGGGCGGTCTCGTCTTTTAAGAATGAGAAAGATTCGTGTCAAAACAGCATTTGCCAGATGACGAGATATTGGAGAATGATGTGAAAATGCAAACTCTAAAACAAATGTTGTGAGAGAAACCTATCACAATTAATGTCCAACATATGACCATGAAACTAAATTGAGTTATATGACCATCACATATTTGGAGTACCAAATGCTGGACTAGCGTATAATTTTCTGGGTACTTGAATAGCTCACAGACTAACCTCAGCAAACACGGTAACAATTTTTGGGAGGAACTGATTGTTGGGACCCAAAAGGTCCGTATCAGACCTGAAAGAAAATATACATGTTAACATAAAAATTAGCAGTAATTTAAACAACATTGAAAAGATTGAAAAAAAACACTGATCTTGAGCATATCAAGTCCCAACCTCTCAACCATCGAGCAAAGCTGGTCGTGAACAACTTTTGCTTCAATAAGATCACCCTTTATCGGCAAGCAACTCAACCAGGCAGGAACCACCTGTGTTAAGAGTAATTACTCGTAAGAATTTGATGAAGTGTTGAAAGAGAGGAAGTATTGCATCGGAATTGAAATGTTCTGCAGGAAGGTCAAAATAAACAACCTGCGCTGAATTGATGCTGTCGCGATGAAATTGGCATATTTTGCCCAGAGCCGAAACAGCATTGTCGTATGCCATTACATTGTCTTGTTGTAAGGCATTAGGATGCCTAATAACTATATTGAGCCTTGAAAGAGCCTCTGAAACAGGCAAATGCACAAGGTTCAATCAGCGAAATATCAAGCTTAAATATCTATTTTACAAGTCTTTTTGCTACTCAGCTTACCTCCAACAAGTGGTTTAACCACAGAACCACCAAATTCTGCACAAATCCCAATCCCATACACAGCAGCCTGAAAATCCCAGTAAGCATTTAGATGCTGACCAGACAGCAACATAACTTTAAATAAAAATATTGTGGTATGAGTTTCAATAAACCTGTCGGACATCTGGGCTTTCATCATTGCATGCTTCCAATAGGAAAGGAAAATAAGTATCATAATATCTGGTTGCACAAAAAAGAAGAAATGTGGTAGAGCCGTAGAGTTTCACGATAACAATTAAATTTGGACAATGTTACAGCTTAAAAACATACTTCAGAGCTGCTTCACGGCATTGCTCAGCCAAATCATCAAAGATACATATCGCAATCCGTCTCTCTTCAGCTGTTTTATCTTTTCCCTGAATATTTTGCAAAAGAAAAAAAAAGTAACTAAAATTAGAGAGGAAAAAACAAGTGATACTGACAAGCAGATTTAGGAGGCAAACTTACCCACATTGGCATGAGGTATGATGAGAGTTCATCAAAGAAAGGCAAGAAAGAAGTCTTAAATGTTTTGATCAAAGTTCCTATGATTTCACCAACCTGAACCAGAAAGACACATAAACAACTAGTGAATTCTCAGTTTCCTATTTTTAGCTGATATTGACTTGGAAAACAAATGATAGCAATTATATTCTGAATGTCCTAGTCTATAGCCCACTAACTTGGTCAAATACTTCTTCCTCTTGCTCGTTTTCCTCTTTAAGGAATTCTCCTTCCTCGGCATCAAAATCTTCAGATTTGGCTCTCTCAGCTCTCTCTCCTTTTCTGCTAGAACTAGCAGTGATAACCTGTTTTAACTCATCCACAATGCTTTTAACCTGACTCTCATCTAGCAGCGGACCCGAAATCTGGAAGTAAAGTTAATATGGCAAATAATGAATTTATTGCCAAATTATGCAAAATACAAATCCAGAATATTATGAAAGACAAGCTTTTTAAATACAGTCGAAACTTCAAGTAAATACTTAGCCAGATAAAATTATGAGACAAACATTTGTTCCATTTGTTCAAGCTGAGCTTGAATATAGTTTTTTCTATTTTCAATTCGATTGAGCTTGGACTGGCTCATTCAACATTGAAGCTTGGCCTCAAGCCTGAAAATTAGGATATACTCAGCTTGACTCTCCTCTATTTCACCCCTAGGCTCGAAGGAAGTAGAGTGTAATATTTGAACAAATATAAATTAAATTTAACTCCATATGCACTCCATACAAGAATGTATATTAAAAGAAGGAACATTCTATTTTAGAATAAAGTTAACCTGCAGACATTCGTTTAATGAGTCCAACATACTTGCACATATCTCCGTATCAGGTTCCTGCAAGAACAGACAATAAACACTTCTCGACATCCAGATATTGACAGTAGTAATCAGAGTCCAAGTTTCAACAAATGCTAGCATTTAAATAACTGTAACTAGAACCTTATGCAAAGCTTCCACCATAGCAGGAATTATGTAGTCAGACAACTGCTTAACATATGTCTCATTACGCCCCTGAGCAATCCCTTTCTCCACAGCCAATTTTGCAGACCTCAATAGCTCAGGCATTGCTATAAATACAAAATGAAGGACCCGAACAGAATTAGCAATGAGGTATTTCTTACAAGTAGGAAATTACGAAAACCAAATTCTATATCACCTGAAACAGCAGCCTTCCGGACTTCTTCGTGGAAGTAAAACTTTAAAAGGGGGACCAATGTTGGAGCCACCTATAATCATAGTTAGCAAAGAAAACTTTAAATTGGGGTCATCATCAGACAAATAAAGCAAAAAACAAATCCATTTTCACCAACCTGATCAACCCATGGGTAGAAACCTTCCTTCAACTCATCGGCATAGCAGCACAGCATATTACAAGCCGTGGCCTTCTCTTCCAGGACACTGGTCTTGATTCCAATTTTTTTATCCCCGAGTGTTATAGTTTCCATGCTGCGATATGGAGAAACGTTAAAGCAATCTAGGATATCATTCAGCGAAATGTATGACAGGTAAAAGCATGATTTATTTGCAAATCAAAATACTACATCCAAACAGGAAGCGAAGTGAGTACTGGCACACTAGTGAAAATGAGCACAAAAACCTAAATTGAAATAAAATTTATAATCATTAATCAAAATTTCAACACAAATCCCATTCAAACAGTAAAGTAGGTTTTGAATGAATGTCACAATCATAAACCTGTGGTTTAAGAATTACATAAAAAATGCAACTGTTACTCAGAGCAAAGATCAATAAGGTGTAAGATTCAGAAGCCAAATACGTTCATAACCAAATATAAGCATTTTATAAAGGCGATAAATACGCTAACATTATGTCTTTATAAACAAGAAAGACAACTTGATTCTTGAAGTATATGTTCATCTGCCTAGTAACAAATATAGAGAAGCTTCAGTATAAAATATGAAAATATTGCAAAATAAAATAAACCTCTCATCATCTGATACATCGACTTCATCATCTGAATCAGCAGATGTTATGGTCACATCAGGCTTTAGCTGCGCGGACTGAAGCAAAGGAGGCATGACCACGCTCATGTAAGGAAGAAAATCCTGTCCCAAGCACTTACAAAGTCTGGCCCATGCCTACAATAGAATAAAATATACTAGTCAGAATTTGATATGCCAAACATATCAGAACATTTGAACTCTTCGACTTCCAGGAATAGCTACCTGTAGCATGTAACTGGTAGTTGGATCATCTGTCTCCATTTGAGATCCTTGCAACGACAAAAGCACTTCCATGACCTAGCATAACAAAGAAAAAAATAATATCATGCTGACAACTGCAACAAGTCAAATGGCTGCTAGCCAAATGTAAATCTCAACATAGATCAAAAGCCGCAGTTCGAATTTGACCAACAAAATTACAGTATACATCATTTACATAGAGGAAAGTAAAAGATAAAGGCTACAAATCACGGTAAGTAACGTCAGAAATATGTTCACAAAGAAGCACCACTCAGAACATAGATATGTTGTCCTTTTTACCTGCTTGGCATCATCTCTGAATTTCTCCTTTCCAACTGCCATTCCAACTAAGCTAATGCACTCCATTGCTTTGGCACGAAGCATACGGTTAGACTTGTCTGTTGCATTCACTAATATAGCTTTCAGGTAAGGCATAACAGCATCATAGTATTTCTGGAAGTGCTCCTGCGAAGTAAACATTCTCTGGGATCAGCATATATGCAAGGTGACTAGTTTTAACTAAAAGAGACATTACAACTTTAGCATACCTGAGAAGAATCAGCAACTGAAGCCAAAGCGGTCAAGGCTCCCTCCTGCACCATTTGCTTAGGGTTCTGCAATTGATAACAATTTTTTTAAAAAAAAAAACTATCATATGCTAACTCGGAAACAAATTTAATGTAGGATTAGCGACTATATTTTAATTTATCTGCAACTGAACCTGTAGAAGTAGTAGCAGCTTGTGCACTATCACATCTAAGTATGGCGTCAGAATTTCTGGGGTGCAGTTCTCACTAAAGTTTAGCACGGCAGAAGCAGAATGTGCCTGCAAGATAAGATGCCAAATAACTATGATAAATCTAGAAGCAAATAAAATTATGAATTTATTATATGTAATGTGCATTAGCAGTATTCAAGACAAATCGACATTCAAAGATAAAAATTAGGCAACATTGCAGATTTGTCCACTTATGATGAATATGCAGTCCATGATAAAGGCCAAGGCACCAGAATTCTATTTCTATTAGGTCTTTCACATTTATAAATTTTAATAATCACAGGGTTTAGCTAATGGCAGGGTTTAGGCGTGAATAGGAAGTGATACCAGTACATTGATTATGTAATAATAATCGCAATGTTTAGGGAAGTCATTTTCTATTTTCCAGGAAACATAATAACATATGTTGTGATTAAACAATAAAATTTAAATCTCTTCTGGAAGTAAACTAACAGACTAATGAAATTTTCTTCCAGTACTCAAATAAATGGACCATATCAAAGTCATCATGTTCAGATTCAAGGAATAATAGTTCAACAAAATTTGCAAACCTGTACGCGAGGATTTTGGAAATCATCCATGGCTACAACTAGTGCAGGTAGCACCCTTTGATGATACTGAACCTGTAGATCCGGGCCCAAGTCAGTTGAAAGCTGCCCAATTGCATTAATAGCAGCCCATCTCACACGAGGATGTGGATTTTGAAAGGAGTTCAGAACCATGTTTACAACTTGCTCCAAATTTTTTATCATCACCTGAAACAATAAGATAGTGGGTATTAAGCCAACTGACAAACAAAATATATCAGTTTCCATAAGAGTATAGTCTAAATTAATGACATAATGGCAAGGAAGGAAGGCATGCCACCAAACTTGATGTTTTAGGTAAACCAGTATTTTTAACAGAATTTCAAACTTTCTTAGCGATAAAATACATAAAGAATTGCAAAAGATTATCAACGGATTGAATAAATTCACCATTAAAGTAACAGTCAACCAGACCATAACCCATAAAAAGTAACAACAAAAGAAAAGCTACTAACAAGATGGAGCAGCTGTGAGTCTGTGATCAGTGACATTTAAATAAAACATACATACCATGGAAACTAAGTAACTAACATATGTGTACATCAGTTTAGCATTATATGTTCCTTTTGGAAGTATAGATATTGAAACACACAATCAACTGCAAATGAACATCAACTGACAGAGCCAGAAAAATGAATTCTTCAGGCGCTGAAAAGTAAAATGCATGAATGGCAAATAGCAATCAACATCATATTACAACTTTACAACATAGCAATTGCACAAAGGTCTTGAAAATTTTGATCAAGTACAACCTCATTGAACATAAAGGAATAAGTTCATAAACCAAATAAACAATTACTCAAACATGACATGTCATAACTATGACTAAATTTGGATGAGTATTAATATGTTTATACCTTTGAGCAACCCTCTGCAATTTGGGCAAGAGCAATAAGGGCAGCATGCTGCTTCTGCCACTCAGGAGCAGACAAGTATTCCGGAAGCTGATCAGAAACCACTGGAACAATAGTATTCCCACCAAGAGCGAGTGACAATCTATCCAGGCACTCCTGCCCTACACTGTAATCACCGGTCTCCCCCGCATCTTCATCCTTGACCTCTGCACTGTGCCAAGCAGGGTCGTCCTCTACTTCCAAAAGCATTTTCATGAGGATAGCAAATAGTCTGTTGATGAACTGTGGCATCTTGCGCATCAACCCAGGTGCTCTATCCCGTGCCTCGGCTAGAGTAATAACAAACTCAATTGCCAGGTGCCTAGTGCCTTCCTCTAAGCTATTGGCCTCAGCTACCTGCAGCATGGACCCCACTACATCAACAATCTGCCTTCGCAAAAATCTAGGCTCTGCCCCAGCCAACTCTATTAGCAACTCCAAGGCCTCCTGTGCGGTTGCCTCCTGCCCGGAGTTCAGAGCCTCGGTCAAAGTCCTCATCATCGAAGGCAACAAATCCTGGAACCTATCCCGGTCGCTTGAACTGGTCAAGCACTGAATGAAATTAATAACCGCACTTAAAGCAGCAATCTTCACATCCGGGTTAGGGGAATTATTCAGTACATTCAAGAACACTGTGTGCAAATCAGTTATGTAGGGAATTAACGTTTCTCCAATGAACTGAGCCAATTGAGACAACATCAAAAAAGATGATTCTTGCAATTTTGGGGAATCCGAAGTCACACATTGAAACATAAAGGGTAGAATCTCCGGCCACTGATTATCGGGAAGGAGTGATGAAGCAAGTTCAGAAACGGTGTCGCACAGCTTTCTAATATTGGATTTGGAATCCTCACGCTGAATTGATGCCAGTAAGATATTTTTTACGGCGGCACGGGTTGACTCCGAAAGTTGCGGCCAGATAAAGGAGTCGTCGCGAGTGAGCTGCCTGCGGAGGAGGATTGTGGACATGGCGCGAGCCTCTGGTTGAACGGAATACGAAACGACGTGAGAAAGCTTGAGCACGAGAGAATTGGGATCGTTCTGCTTCAGCAAATTGAAAATTGACTCCGCCTGGGATCGTTGCTCGTTGAGAGTGGACATCAAGTGAGTTATCAATGCTTCGAAGGGCGCCGGGTCCGGCCCCAAAATCGCCGCCAATTCGGCTTGATTGAGCTGAGAAGACTCGGCGTTCATCGCAGAGATCCGGTGCCTGCCGCGATGGTGGATTAGGGTTTTGTTGGTTTTGAGAAGGTGGCGGGAGGTAATTGTGTTTGTTCGATTGGGGGGTGGTGGCGCTCTACAAAAAACACACAAATGCACATACCAGAGGTGTGCATCTCTATGCTTATATAGGGCGAAACTAAAACCCCAGCCCCGGCTGTGTTATATTTTATTTTTATTATCTGTGATTTTTTTCTATTACAAAATTAATTAAATTCTATAATTTAAATCAAATATCGACTAATCCATTAATTAACAATTTATTATGTTACTCTTGGATCCAAAGTTAAACAACAAGTCAAAATTATGTCAGCCCAAATAAAAACTAAAGGCAAAAACTTGTGTGAGACGGTCTCACGAGTCGTATTTTGTGAGACTGTCTCTTATTTGGGTCATCTATGAAAAAGTATTACTTTTTTATGCTAAAAGTATTACTTTTTATTGTGAATATCGGTAGGGTTGACCCGTCTCACAGATAAAGATTCGTGAGACCGTCTCATAAGATACCTACTCAAAACTAAAACCCAATAAGGTTAATGCCCATTAAGTTGGAATATTTGGTCGTTTAGACTTTACATTTTTGCACACGTTGATAGTTCAGGTTGAGGAAGTTGATCCACGAGATCGTGGAAGATGAACCAAGCAGTTGGAGGAATGCAGACAAAAGCTGAAAGAGTGCAACTCATCAACAAAAGCTACAGCAAAGCTCCAGCAAATTGTGAGAGCCCAATACCCAAGTTAGGCCTAGCCCATTTCCAGCTAAATTTAATAAACTCATTTCCACTAAATCCAGCCCGTAACCATCTTCATCTTATTCCCCTGAAACCCATAGGCTCCTTCAAGCACCAAGCTAACCATCTCGCCGTCCCGCCAGCTGCCAGAGTAGCAGCATGGTAGTCCTGTAGTCGGTTTTCCCAAGCTACGTGTTCAGTCTCTGAGATGAATCGACAGAAATCAGAGTTCCATCCTTCACATTTGAGCCAACAGCTGTGTTTCATTCTTTGTCTGATTTGGTGAGTTTCTAGCTTCGATTTTTCTTGTTAATGTGGGGTTATTGAGCAAGGAATCGAAGCCTTTTATGTTCCCCCTGTTTTCAGCTGATTTCCAGCTATTTTCAACTCGATTTCTGGGTTTTTTTATAAATAATTTAAATTTAAATCTTTATTTCAAAAATAATTTTTTTAAAAAAATTTCAAATGTACTGCAATCCGTGCTTACGAAGCACGGATCATGCTCCACGTGAGCATTATCCGTGCTTGGTAAGCACGGACCTGGAGCGTCCGTGCTTACCAAGAACGGACAATGCTCCACGTGGGCGGCATTTCGTGCTTACCAAGCACGGACGCTCGACGTGGAGCACTTCCTAATGAGTCTAAAGACTCAACACACTTGAACCATTATAACAAGTACATATACATAACATGCAACAATGAAAATTACTGTAATCAACATACGTTTCATGATATTAAAAGCATGAACTTAAACATATCGTAACAAAGCATAATGTGTCAAAACATGTCTCAAAATATCATCATATACGTGTTCGTTTTCTTTATTTGAATTTCGTTTATTAGTTGTGACTTTCGTACCAGCTCTATTCGATGGATCCATCTACGTATAACCGTAGTATCCAAAGACGGGGACATCAACGATAGTATTACCCATCAACCGAGCCTTGGCCTTACATGTAAGGACCGTGTATTGTATTATCGTACATCTTAATTGATTATCGATAATTAATGAAATTGTCATGTGATTATGTATTTGATGTATATCGTGACAATGGAATTGAGGAAATGAATATTGAATATGAATTGACGTTGTAAGAGCTCGAGTGGAGAAGCCGGACGCCAATATAGTACAAAAGTTAACATCTGTACAGAACATGTGGCGCCCGGGTGGTAGAAAATGACCGCCCGAGCGCCAGGAGATATGAGGTGTGTGTTCGGGCAGAAAGTTCCGCGCCCGAGCGGTAACTTTTGACCGCCCGAGCGCGGCACAAATATGACTCGGGGGCAGAATGTCTCGCGCTCGGGCGTGAGAATTCTACCGCCCGAGTGCCGAAGCGGTGACTTGATAAGAACAATTCTTTCATTCGTTTTCTTCATTTCATTTCAGAGACTTCGAGAGAATACGAGGGAATTTAAATTTCTTTCGTTCGAATCGACTTCAAAACGCTGTCTAAACGCGAAACAAATTATATATTTGTGATCTTCGCGTCGAGGGCTTCTGACTGAGGTAATTTTCTTCTAGTTCCAGCAGCTCTAAATATCAAAGTGCTGGAATAGCATGTATTTGAAGTTGAATTTCCTATATGTAGTAGAATAACCGACAAAAAACTCATAATCGAAGTCGGAATTGAATTATGATATGATTTGGATTTGATATGAATTTTTGAAGTTTCAAATGATATTTGAAACTCATATTAATGATTTTGGATTATGTTATTGATTGGAATGAGTATATTATTGATGTAGATAAAGTGTAATATCAATATCTTAAGGCTACATCAACTGGAAACGAAGAACCGAGGTATGTTGCGACCGGGTAACATACGATAGGTATCTGTATTATATGATATATGTTGGATTGATTTGATTGATTGGAATGAGAATACATGTCTATATGCCTTATTTGTCGATTTATGTGGCATACATGACATTGAGATTGAGATATCGATGTATAAAATAAATGTTTTGTTAATACACATCGATTGATGCATACATCGATACATGACATGCACGTTGAGCTATGATCCTTGGATACCCTGATATGATTTGATTGGATTCTGGGGTTTGTGAACACAATTGCTATGTTGGTATTATATGACCCGTAAAGCATAGACAATTGTGGCCCCGATGATTGGGTATGAGATTTGGGATTTGATGGCGTTTTGTCGACGCTATCATACGAGTATCCCTTATTGAGGCCGGTGTGCTAGCTCGAGTATTGATTTGATAGCGATTCGTTTGATTCTGACATGTGCTCATTGGATGGGCATTTGACCTGATACCTCCACGACATACATGCATTGCATACCATATATCATTGTTTAGATACTTTTGGTATATATGATGGTTGTTCCATACGGAGCTTTGCTCACCCCCAAGGGGGGCTGTTGTTGTCTTTGTGTGTGGACAATGGCAGGTACTCCAGGATATCAGGAGGCCGGAGAGGGTACTTCTGGAGGGAGCCACAGCTTGGGCTGAGGTTTTATGTTTATGTCTTGTTCCCAGTATATATGTATATGTATTTATATACTGGGGCACGTCCCGAGGATATGAGTTGTTTGTATATGATTGGTTATGATTTCGTGTGGGCATGTTTATGATGTGAGATTAAATACTATTTTAAGTATTTATATTATAGAAGAAATATTTCGGGCTCATTGTAAAGAAATTTTAAACTCGTTTTCCGCTGTAATTAGTTAACCCTAATCAGATTGCATTGTAATAACGATTAGGAGCTAAGGGCCCCACACAGAGTGGTATCAGAGCATGGCTGGGAATGCTCGATTGAGTCTTGTGTACACTTGAATAGGCACAAATGAATTGTGCGTATGTGTTTGAATTATTTGTATTACTTGCTCCTACTTGATTTGATTCGAGTAAGTATTTGATGAGATTGATGATATGAGATGATGAGATAATGAGATTGATATTGATTGTGATATTCATCATTTGATTTGTAGATGGATCCCACAAATGAAACTGCGAGTAGCAGTACTGAGAGGATTGTTGGACAATTTGAAGGATTGTCCATGGATGTAGTGATGGCTCGATTCCAGGATCTAAAACCACCGAGGTTCTTTGGCACTGAGAGTGCTGAAAGAGCTGAAGCCTGGTTGAAGGATATTGAGCATCTGTTTAATATTGTTGAGTATTCCAAGGCTCGGAGACTGAAACTTGCCCCTTATCAGTTGAAGGACCGAGCTAAATCTTGGTAGGAAGCCGCTGAGATTGGATTGAAAGAGGCCGGGATTGAAGTCACATGGGATGTCTTCAAGGCCTAGTTTTTGGAGCAGTATTCTCCTCCTTCTTATTATACTGCACAGGAGAATGAATTTAATAATCTGCAGCAGGGAACGATGTCTGTTGCAGAGTATGCTTCGAAATTTTCTACTCTGTTGAAGTATGCACCTCACGTAGCTGGGAATGCGAGGGCAAAATATAACAGGTTTGTAAATGGATTACATCCTGCTTTATATAATTATGTTGTTTCTGGATTGCCTACCAGCTACGCAGAGGCAGTGGAACGAGCCAAGGCAGTGGAACGAGCCAAGGCAGCCGAGGCTGGACTTAGGAGAGGAGGTCCATAGTATACTCCTCCACCTCCGGTGTCAACTCAGCAGCCTACTTTGCGGCCGAGAGGTAAGAAGTTCAAGAAGACTGGTTCTGTTTCTTCGTCTTCTTCGAGTTCGAGTGGATCACAGCGAGGGAGTCCTGTGATTACTCCCTACTGTAGTCATTGTGGAGGTAAACATACTATCGAGCAGTGTCGAGGTATGTTTGGTACTTGTTATCAATGTGGCCAGGAAGGCCATTTCTCTCGAGTATGTCCGAACATGGGTACAACTTCTGGTCAACCCCAGCCAGGATTTAGAGATGGCCCTAGTACTATGATGAGACCTGCTGTTCCTGTTCCATCTTTTAAGCAGTCGAGTGTCCCACGATATCGAGGACCGGGTGGTTAGAGTGCCCAAGTTCCTCCCCAAGTGAGAGTGTACGCCATGACTGAGGATCAGGCGAGAGAAGCTCCTGGAGGCGTGATTGCAGGTATTTGCACGCTTTGCGATTATCTTGCACGTGTTTTATTTGATACAGAAGCATCTCATTCATTCATATCTCATGCATTTGTTGCATCTCACGATATTGAGTGTACCCCGTTGTATGATACTTTGTCGATAGCCACGCCAGCAGGGAAGATTATTTTGTCTGAAAGAGTTGTGCATAATTGCGTATTGATATATGAGGATAATGTGGTATTTCTGAATTTGATTGTCCTCCCAATGCACGACTTTGATTGTATTGTTGGCATGGATATCTTGACAACAAATCGACCTACTGTTGATTGTTGTCATGGAGTGGTTCGATTTCGACCGATTGATGGACCCAAGTGGAATTTTTATGGCAAGGGTTCCCAAGCCAAAATTCCATTGGTATCTTCCTTGGAAATGTCCCGATTGTTGACTAGCGGAGATGAAGGTTATCTTATCTACGCTATTGATATTTTGAAGAAGGAGTCTTCTTTATCTGAGATTCCAGTTGCGAAAGAATTCCCGATGTATTTCCCGATGAGATTCCTGATTTTCCTCCTCATCGAGAAGTTGAGTTTAGTATTGATCTTGTGCCGGGGACTGCGCCTATTTCTAAAGCTCCCTATCGCATGGCGCCTCTGGAATTGAAAGAATTGAAAGAACAATTACAGGATCTTCTCGATAAGGGATATATTCGACCGAGTGTATCACCTTGGGGAGCTCAAGTTTTATTTGTTCGAAAGAAAGATGGTACTATGCGAATGTGTATTGATTATAGGCAACTGAATCGGGCTACTGTGAAAAACAAGTACCCACTTCCTCGTATTGATGATTTATTTGATCAGCTTCAGGGTACTTCTGTATACTCGAAGATTGATCTTCGTTCTGGGTATCATCAAGTACGATTTCGAGACGAAGATGTGCCCAAAACTGCTTTTCGTACGAGGTATGGTCACTATGAATTCTTGGTTATGCCTTTTGGTCTTAGGAATGCTCCTGCTATCTTTATGGATTTAATGAATCGGGTCTTCCGAGATTATCTAGACCGATTCGTTATTGTTTTTATTGATGATATTCTTGTATATTCGAAATCGAAAAAGGAGCATGCTGAACATTTGAGACTGGTACTTCAAACTCTTCTACTAGTCATTTATATGCCAAATTGTCCAAATGTGAATTCTGGATGGACAAAGTTATATTTTAGGCCACGTCATTTCGAGACATGACATATCTGTTGATCCTGCGAAGGTCGAAGCTGTATTGAATTGGCCAAGACCTACGAATGTTCCTGAGATTCGTAGCTTCATGGGTTTAGCTGGTTATTATCGTCGTTTTATTGAAGGATTTTCGAAAATAGCTAAACCTGTTACTCAACTGACACAGAAGAATCAACGATTCATTTGGTCAGATGAATGTGAAGCTAGTTTTCTTGAATTGAAGACGAGATTGACCACAGCACTTGTGCTTACTATTCCCTCAGGTACCGGAGGATTTGTGGTGTGTACAGATGCGTCTGGTAAAGGTTTGGGCTGTGTTCTGATGCAACATGGCAAAGTGGTTGCTTATGCATCTCGTCAATTGAAATCTCATGAAACACGTTATCCTGTTCATGATCTCGAATTGGCTGCCATTGTGTTTGCTTTGAAGATTTGGCGCCATTACTTGTACGGAGAAAAGTTTGTTATCTATTCGGACCATAAGAGTCTGAAATATCTCTTTTCTAAATCTGATTTGAATATGAGGCAACGCAAGTGGATGGATCTCCTGAAGGATTTTGATTGTGAGATTCAATATCACCCTGGATCGGTGAATGTTACTGCGGATGCCCTGAGCCGTAAAGTTCATGATTCTGTGCTAGCTTCTGTCAATGTCACCAAAGTACACGAGGATATTTGTACTTCTGGTTGGACTTTTCACTCGAATTGGAATTCTGTCACTGTCTCACATTGCAAATTGAGCCGAACTTGATATCGAAAATACGAAAGGCCCAACGAAGCGATGCTCAGATCCAAAAGTCGAAAGAACTTGTATCTGCCGGACATCAGTCTGGATTTCAAATTTCTTCTGATGGTTTTTTATGACTTAATGGTCGGCTGGTAGTTCCTGACGAATCTGAGTTGAAATCTGCCCTTCTTCGAGAAGCACATTGTAGCAAATACAGTATTCACCCTGGAGGTCGAAAGATGTATTTGACATTGAGACCTCAACTCTGGTGGAAACGTATGAAGAAGGACATTGCTGAGTTTATTTCTAAATGTCTTGTCTGCCAGCAAGTAAAAGCCGAGAGAATGAAACCGGGGGATTGCTCCATAGTCTTGAAATCCCGAAATGGAATTGGGAACATATCGCTATGGATTTTGTGACTCATTTACCTCGTTCGCCCAAGGGCTGTGATGCTATTTGGGTGATTATTGATCGGCTTTCCAAATCTGCGCATTTTATTCCGTATGAACGGACTTATCCTTATAAGAGAATGGCCCTTTTATTCATTGAGAATGTTGTGAGACTGCATGGTGTGCTAGTCTCGATTGTATCTGATCGTGATCCCAGATTTGCTACTAAATTCTGGGGTAGTTTTCAGGAGGCGATGGGTACGCGTTTGACTATGAGTACTGCTTATCATCCTCAAACTGATGGCCAGACCGAGCGTACGATTCAAACGTTAGAGGATATGTTGCGTGCTGTTGTGATGGACTTCAGAATGGGATGGCAAGATGCCTTACCATTGGTCGAATTTTCTTATAATAATAGCTTTCAGACGAGTATCGGTATGGCACCGTTTGAAGCTCTATATGGGAGACGATGTAGATCACCGTTATTCTGGGATGAGATTGGTGATAGACAATTGACTGGACCTGAAATGATCCAGGAAATGAATGATAAGGTTCAGTTGATTCGGCAGCGGATGAAAGCTGCTCAGGTTCGTCAAACGAGTTATGCGAACAAACGAAGACGACCCTTGGAATTCCAGAAAGGTGACAGAGTGTTTTTGAAAATATCTCCCTTTAGAGGCACTGTTCGATTTGGCATGCGAGGGAAGTTATCTCCTCGTTATGTTGGGCCATATGAGATTCTGGATCGAGTTGGTGATCTTGCATATCGATTGGCATTGCCACCAGCTCTATCTGCTATTCATGATGTGTTTCATGTTTCTATGTTGAGGAAATATGAACCCGATCCATCACATGTACTTGCACCTGACGAGGTTGAACTGGATCCTTCTCTTTCCTATGTCGAACAACCTGTTCGTATTATGGATCGAAAGGAAAAGATATTGCGTAATAAGTCGATCCCTTTAGTTCGAGTGCAATGGACACGACATGGTGTTGATGAATCAACGTGGGAATCGGAGAGCAAGATGCGAGATTCGTATCCGCATTTTATGATTCTATGTCATCTGTTCCATTGTATTCGATGTATTCTGATCCTTTTACTGATTTTAGCTTTGATATGTACTATAACTGGTAGCATATATATGTTTGCCAATGTTATGTATATAGAGATGTTTGAGATTTCGAGAACGAAATCTTTTAAGAGGAGGAGAAATGTAAGGACCGTGTATTGTATTATCGTACATCTTATGTGATTATCGATAATTAATGAAATTGTCATGTGATTATGTATTTGATGTATATCGTGACAATGGAATTGAGGAAATGAATATTGAATATGAATTGACGTTGTAAGAGCTCGAGTGGAGAAGTCGGACGCCAATATAGTACAAAAGTTAACATTTGTACAGAACATGTGGCGCCCGGGCGGTAGAAAGTGACCGCCCAGGCGCCAGGAGATATGAGGTGTGTGTTCGGGCAGAAAGTTCCGCGCCCGAGCGGTAACTTTTGACCGCCCGAGCGCGGCACAAATATGACTCGGGGGCAGAATGTCTCGCGCTCGGGCGCGAGAATTCTACCGCCCGAGCGCCGAAGCGGTGAGTTGATAAGAACAATTCTTTCATTCGTTTTCTTCATTTCATTTCAGAGACTTCGAGAGAATACAAGGGAATTTAAATTTCTTTCGTTCGAATCGACTTCAAAACGCTGTCTAAACGCGAAACAAATTATATATTTGTGATCTTCGCGTCGAGGGCTTCTGACTGAGGTAATTTTATTCTAGTTCCAGCAGCTCTAAATATCAAAGTGCTGGAATAGCATGTATTTGAAGTTGAATTTCCTATATGTAGTAGAATAACCGACAAGAAACTCATAATCGAAGTCGGAATTGAATTATGATATGATTTGGATTTGATATGAATTTTTGAAGTTTCAAATGATATTTGAAACTCATATTAATGATTTTGGATTATGTTATTGATTGGAATGCGTATGTTATTGATGTAGATAAAGTGTAATATCAATATCTTCAGGCTACATCAACTGGAAACGAAGAACTGAGGTATGTTGCGACCGGGTAACATACGACAGGTATCTGTATTATATGATATATGTTGGATTGATTTGATTGATTGGAATGAGAATACATGTCTATATGCCTTATTTTTCGATTTATGTGGCATACATGACATTGAGATTGAGATATCGATGTATAAAATAAATGTTTTGTTAACACACATCGTTTGATGCATACATCGATACATGACATGCACGTTGAGCTATGATCCTTGGATACCCTGATATGATTTGATTGGATTCTGGGGTTTGTGAACACAATTGCTATGTTGGTATTATATGACCCGTAAAGCTATAGACAATTGTGGCCCCGATGATTGGATATGAGAGTTGGGATTTGATGGCGCTTTGTCGACGCTATCATACGAGTATCTCTTATTGAGGCCGGTGTGCCAGCTCGAGCATTGATTTGATAGCGATTCGTTTGATTCTGACATGTGCTCAGTGGATGGGCATTTGACCTGATACCTCCACGACATACATGCATTGCATACCATATATCATTGTTTAGATACTTGTGGTATATATGATGGTTGTTCCATACGGAGCTTTGCTCACCCCCAAGGGGGGCTGTTGTTGTCTTTGTGTGTGGACAATGGCAGGTACTCCAGGATATCAGGAGGTCGGAGATGGTACTTCTGGAGGGAGCCACAGCTTGGGTTGAGGTTTTATGTTTATGTCTTGTTCCCAGTATATATGTATATGTATTTATATACCGGGGCACGTCCGGAGGATATGAATTGTTTGTATATGATTGGTTATGATTTCGTGTGGGCATGTTTATGATGTGAGATTAAATACTATTTTTAGTATTTATATTATAGAAGAAATATTTCGGGCTCATTGTAAAGAAATTTTAAACTCGTTTTCCGCTGTAATTAGTTAACCCTAATCAGATTGCATTGTAATAACGATTAGGAGTTAAGGGCCCCACATTACATGTCATCGTATTCGTATTAGTCACAATCAACTCTCATCCTTCAAAACATATCATCGTATTCATCACTTATAAAAATCATGTCTATACGTAAATTTCTTTAAAATCAAGCATGCAACGCATTTTTTTCATATTTATATAAAAAGTCATGTAAGGATATCGTATATATTTAAAACATGTCAATTTGATGATCAGAGCATTGTCATGACTGCTAACTTGACCCAGGTGCAAAATGACAATTTCGCCCATGCAAACCTTAATTAACCGTTTTACCCACGGACCTCAAAATTTCAACCCGAAGTCAACCAAACACCATAAAACAGATTTTGCCCCTGCAAACCCTAATTGACCGTTTTACCCCTGGACTTCAAAATTTCAACCCGAAGTCAACCAAACACCTTAAAACACCTCAAAACATATTTATAATTGTTCCTTAGACGTAAACTCGAGCTCGTTTCATAACTTATACGATTCGTTTTAAAACTTGGACTGAGGTCCCGGTTTTTAATCTGAATCAACCCAAAACTTAACTTTAACTTCCCAAGCTTAAACCATACCTCAACCATACGCTACCAGCTTTTAAACCATCTAGACCAGCCTCCATAAGACCCTCAAAAAGCAGCTGAAAGTTGCTGGATTTTCTTGCACAAAAACGAACGAAACCTAGTGCACTAAACCCTCAAAATTCTCGACCCTAGACAAGACCAATGGGGACCAGACCTTAACCAACTCTTCCTAGCCCACTTCTGGACCCTCCTTGACCAACCTAACCACAGCCCGCAGCCTCAAGCGTGCGCACCCCTCGATTCCCCAAGAAGAATCGATCTAGCCACAATATTTTCTCCAAATCGTCTCCTAGCTTTGGTCCACGCATTGCCTCACTACCAGCCGACCATGGACCATCCCAAGACCTTGACACGAACCACTCACATCCCAAAACAGCACATGGAACGAGCCATGCATGGCTATTCAAGCTTCCTTACCTGATCGAGCCACCAAATGCGTCCAAAGGGAAGAACACGCTCGGCCCCCTACACGACCTCGATCCAGCTGCTGTACCAGCACTTAGAACTTCACTAAACCCTCTCATAATCGTCCCCTACTAACCACGCTGACAGCCCTTACACAACCATTCAAAACCGTTAGTAACAAGAGTATATGCGTGTTTTTCGTGTCAAAAGCGTATAAAACCAATGCAAGATGGTATAATTGATACTTTTCATGCATAAACATACAAATAAACCTATATTGATGTGATTGATGAGAAAAATGAGGTATAGAGCGTGCCTTTGCATATTTTACGCTCGAAAACCTTATAGACAATCGCGTAAAACGGACACCGGAGAGACGGGGAAGAGTTTTTATGAGATTTTATTGAGAAAACCAAAGAAAATAGCTACTGAAGGCACAAGATGCTGCTGGAAATGGAGGGGGCGGCCATGAGAGAGTGATTAGGTTTAGGGTTAGATAATGAAGTGTTTAGGTTAATATAATTGTATACTAATGAGCCAATAATAATAATTAAAGGAGTTAAAATGGTTTTAGACCCATTAAGCAATAAAAAAATTTTGTCAAGCCCAATAACACTCCTGGAAAATATTTCGTTTAGGTATGTTTTTGAAATATTGTCCGAACACTCAAAAAGTCCTTTGATTCGCTACATTTGCGTACCGGTTAAAAATATGACTCGGAGAGTAAAAATACTCCACCAAGGTCCATTTCGAAAATCACGCTTAAATGCACCATATAATAAATAATTAAAACTAATTATTTAATAAAAACATTTTTCCTTAATTATTCCCGATCTCCGTTCCTCGTTCAAGCGCGAAAACTACTAAAAGCCTTTATGCATGAAACTTTAATAAAACATGAATTAAAACACATATTCATGCAATAAACATGCATTTAATGTATTTGAAGGATCGTTTGCAGAGCACCTTGAGGTGCTTCAAACAAAATATTCTCTAAGAGCAGCAATAGCTTGTGTTCTAAGAATGTATACATCGATGAATTAGATCGAGTTTGGTATAGAACCAAGCGGAAAACACTCGAAATGATCATTCGTTAAGAAACACTGATATATTTGTATATCTTGTGTAACTGAATAACCAAAAGACTAGATTAGTTTTTGCATTTATTAGTTCAATTATGGTGAGAACTGAACCAACGAATGCTCTAACTAGTTAAATCAGTTTGAAACAATAGTTAAATACACAAGATATATTTATGGATGTTCGGAGACTTCAACTGCTCCTATGCCACCCCTTCTACCGCATCGAGTAGGATTCACTAGAAGACTTTGATCGATACAAATACTTGTACAAACCCACCCAGCTTAGAACTTACCCACTGACTCAACTGAACTCCTAGATTAGACTGAAGGCAGCACCTTCCAGTCAACACTTCTTTAATGTCTATGTGAGAAAGACTACATACACAAGTTTAACGTCTTTGTGCAAGACTGTATTTGAGTGGTGGTGTGTGTGTGTGTGTGTGTGTGAACTGATCTCTGAAAACTCCCCGAAAGTGTTCTCATACACTGAGGGAAATATGCTTCTAATCTAAAGCTGATAACACGTTTAAGTGTTTCCTCGACTGGGTCGAATGCTTCTCTCTTAAGCTGATATGACTTTGAAGCGTGCCCTTTTCTTTTCTCTCTTGTATATTGTGTCTATCTTCAGTGATCTTCACCCTTTATTTATAGGCGCGAAGTTAGATTGTAAAATCCAAGAATTTTAAGTTTTATCATTTAAGTTTTATCACGATAGTATATTTTGGATACCAGGATTTATCTCATTTTAGGATGTGAGATTTGTAAGATTTTACCAAGATTAAGTGAATAATAATATCGTGTATATTATTTGAAATTGAGCGGATAAAAATCCAAGAATTGAGTTGATATTGAGATACCGGGATAAAAATCAAGCAAGGGATAATAAAATCCATAGAAGTCGAAATTAAATAGTGTATATATATAATGAAAATTTCGAAAATTAGGGGATGGAAGGTTTAAGATTTCGAACAACATTACGATTATATCATGATTC
Source organism: Primulina tabacum (assembly GCF_025594145.1). Classification (NCBI taxonomy): domain Eukaryota; kingdom Viridiplantae; phylum Streptophyta; class Magnoliopsida; order Lamiales; family Gesneriaceae; genus Primulina; species Primulina tabacum. The sequence goes on along the minus strand of NC_134552.1, from coordinate 51,030,134 downwards.
TGGATTAAGATTTGATTCAGAGTTCAAACGTACTATAACTCTTGATCACGATAGCAGCCAACCCCTATAAATAGGAGGGCCCTGTAGACTCGAAAATTACACCTCATATCACACAAAATTTCGAAATTTTTGCCCTAGTCTCCCTAGGATTTTCGAGCACAGCGAAGCGCTGCCGCCGTCAAACCGCCGAAGAGGAATTTTCGAAAATTCCTGTGCAAGCAATCCTAGTTATTCACGGTTTTTTTTCAAGAATTCAAGGTAAGTGGGCAATTTTAAAATTCTTAAATTTTCGGTTATGTGTTTTCTTTTTAAAGAAAAATTCGGTCGAACACCGTCTACGTTTTTTTTTTAAAATCTTGGTACGTTTATACGTTGGCACTGCGAGAATTCCCTGAAAATGGGTGGAATTCCAACATATGGCCCTTAACAGTGGGATAGAACTGTTTTATGGCATCGCCCCCTTAGAGGATCAAAACTTAGGGACTGATATCAGTAAACCATTAAAGGTGAAATATCGCAGTGTTACAATGATATGAATACGATGTTACGATTATGAAAAGCATGTTGTAAATATGTGCTATTTTCGAAAATATTGGAAAAAATTTTATGTTGTGTTTGATATCCCCCACTTGCTGAGTATTTCTCAAAATACTCACCCCTTACACCCTTCCCCAGATAAATCCGAAGAACAGGTTGAAGAAGAAGAATCTGAACAATTTTGGGGATGGTGAATTTGGTGATTTAGTTTAGTCATGTTATTGTTTTTTTTTTTTTTTGAATTTTAGTACTTTCAATTTCATGTTAGACGTTTTCCGCAAATTTATTTTATTCAGTTGTAATGACTTTGGTTTTTGAGATTATGATTAATAAACTGGTATTTCGGTTTATACTATGCTACGAGGCTGGTTGTTTTCAATTGTGTGATTGTTAAACGACGCCAGTGTCAAATCCCGAGTTTCGGGGCGTGACATATATCGTACAGTGAGACTCAATTATTGTATCCGTTGCATTTTGAATCTGTTCCTCGAAATTTGTCTTGTTCTTTCTGGAACACTTTTGTCTTTAATCTCTGATGCAACGTCCATTATTGTCCTTTGACTGAACAAATGATTTTGTACCTTTGTGCACAGCTGCATTTCACTTAGTTCAGCTTGTCTTGATCTGCAACTGATTGCTCCAAACTGATGTTCTGAACTGGTCAGTTGAACTGGTGTTCAGTTAGGCTGATGAAATTAGTTGACTCGTCAGTTGAACTGATTTCATTCTTTTTCAGTTGAACTGATCTTCAGTTGGGCTCTTCATCAGTTGAACACTCCTTCAGCTGGCCGGGCTTCTGAGGTTCTCCTGCTGAACCACCTATCAACTTAACAATCAGTTGAACTCATTTACGACATATCAGTTGAACTTGTCTAGTTTGATTGATCAGTTGATGCTTTCAGTTGGCGTCTTCGACAGCTTCAGTTTTGGCTCGTAACTGATTATTTCAGTTTCAGTTATCTGCGCACTAAGGTAGATTATTAAAAACAAACAAACAAGTTTTGTTCACATCAAAATTAAGATTGCGAACATGAAATGTTTCAACAGTACTAAAACAATTTAATAAAATACATAGGAAGTTTGATAACTTGCATACATGTGGTTCACGTTCACCTTCAAATTTTCGGGACGTTACAAAAGTACTAGAAGAAATTAAGGGAAAAAAAGAAACGCTACATGAAAATCCCGAGTTCTTCTTGTGTCCTCGACTCCAATCTTTTCTCTCACGTAATGCGGCTCTCCAATGAATAGTTGATACGTCCCCAATTTGGATGAATCCCTCAAAACCGTGTATTAGGGCTTTCCATGTAGGTAAGAATCTAGAAAATTGAAATCGATCAAATCTTATTTCCTTATCGGATTGAACTAGGGCAGTCAAAATCAACCTCCCCGCCCAAGCTGCTCGCATATTTTATTTTTTCTTCTTTACTCAGGCACATTGGAGCGGACCAAAATACCTACCCTAGAACAAATAGCCTGATGTCCATGATTTTGTTTTACACTCGTATGCGATGGGGTGGTCAAAACTACCCACCCCTTTGACTACCATAGCGCAAGCTCTGCGCAAATTTCACTTTGTCTTCATCCTTAGCATTAAGGTGGACAATTTCATCTGCCTTAGCTTGCCATGCTTGCATATCTAGCCCATATTTCTTTTGTTTTTTTTGTTTTTATCACATTCACCTACAAAGCAAACTGAAACACATGAGAGATAACGAATATACATAATAGAAATAAAAAGAACTAAAAATATAGTCAACTTGTATGAAACATGCAAGAATTAGACTCACAATAACACAATAAAATACATAAAAAAGACACACATCAACCTCCTCATACTAACTTTTCTCGCTTTCTAGCAAAATAAGTTATAAGATACGACACAACTAAAAACAAACAGCTCATTGATGAGTTCATGGTTCAGTTATGCCTCGGTGAATTTGCAATATATTTCCCATCACTCAACGCCCAACGCAAGTTTTTGCACATTTCATGAAGTTAACGCACTACATTTTTTACTGAAACCTAAAAGTGTCTGTGTAATGTTGGTTCTATTATCGTGCATTTCAAATATATTTATTTTCCAAAGTTTGTAAGAAATTTCAATAAACATGTTGGTGCAAATTTCCCTCTGCCATATCTTTTTTTTCCCACTAATTACTAACCAGCAAACACAAATCGTTGGAACTTTTTAGGCATAACTTATGGCTCAAGTGAGGGCTACCAAAGGTAACTACGATCGACACAAGGAATATAGTACAATGATAGATTAATTTGTGCACAATCATATTTTGCATCTGGTTTCATTCAACTCCATACATTTACCCCTTTTAATCTAAACGGTGCATTTTGATCGCCAGCGCGAGTGCATGAAAATCAAGGTGCTGAAACAGAGAAAATCGCGCTAGGACGGTAAATTTTTACCACCCCAGTGCACCTGGATGAAAAACATAGACACAAGACAGTGGATCTTGCATTAGAGCAGTAACATTTTACCGCCATCATGTGTTCGAGAGCAATTCAAGTAAGTGTGGACAAAATATCTCGCATTGGGGCGGTATTTCTTATCGCCCCAATGCATCGCAATATTGAAAAAATTACAATAGGTTTCTTTCTTTTTGTCGCGGATTTTTGGAGGCTATAAAGGGTGATAACCTTATTACACGAATTATTATCAGCAGATATTAAATTGGAGAGAGCATTCACATACAAAGAAAATAACACGAAATCCAGGAGGCAAGAACTCAAGATTTTCACTCCATGTTTCTTCTTTTCTTAATTTCTTATGGTACTTTTAGTTTAATAACTTTATTTCAATCATTTTTTTGATAATTTTATGACGATGTTTAGTAGATAAATTTTACATTTGTTGGGATTTATGTGATCCTAGAGACGTTGTTTTAATTAATTTAATTCTCGAATTTTGCTTCATGCTTGATTGTATTAATCTTTTTCTTTGAATTATCGAAGCTTAGTAACTTCTATAATATTTTATATTGTGAATGAATATGAAAGAACAGTTTGTAATAGGAACAAGTCGCATAATATGTGGATTTATAATTTACATAAACATATGAAATCTAACACACATTGATATTGATAGTCCAATCGGTCAAAAGCAAGGGGTTTCTACAATCGTTCATGCAATCAGCTTTGATAAGTAATGAAAAACGTTTAATTATTTCATTATGTTGAATTGTTTTAACATATATTGAGAGAGTGTATTAATAATTTACGGAATCTTGTCAAAAGCATGGATAAATGTCGAGATTAATTATTTGAATCAATTAGTAGTAGGTGAAATAAATTCCAACAAATTCATTTCTACATGATTTTAATATCCTCATAGACATGATTTTATGTCCTCGTTGAATTATATTTTCCTTTGAATTTTAGTAGATAAACTCATTTCAAATAATTGTTGATAAAGACTGAATTTCTGAAAATAATACTTTTTCATACAGTGTCCGTGTGAACGATATTCGTACTTTGTAAACTATATTATAATTTGACTCGTGTACTTGCGATTTATTCGAATTTATAAGAAAATTTTTATTGGAGAATTTACGGTGCAATAAAATTTCGATCGGACTCAGGTAAAACAGACCATCCAAAGAATCTATATTGGCCTAAAATAGTTTGTGGCGTGGTAGAAATAACCTTGAAGCAAGAAAGCATTTGAAGTTAATCTTAAATCAAAATTTGAAAATATTTTGGTGAACTGAATGTAATTATGCATATGAAAAAGTGAAAAACACGAAAAAATGCATGATGAAGCATCATGAAAAGCCACCAACACATGTTGAAAAAGAATAATCTCAAAGTCAAGAAGAAAGAAAGCACACTGGCCTAAATAATTTCACCATGTCATCGAACACACCAAATGAATCAAAGAAGAAGAAAAATCCATGTAAGAATTTTTTTCAAAATAAATATTTGGTATTCTTCATACATATGTATATGGCTCAAGGAAAGAATATATGAGATTCAAATCAACCAAACTTGAAGTTTAACAGAAACTCTAGCCATGGGTATCAGATCAGCCACACAAATGAATGAACTACGGTGAAAGTTACAGGATATTCCAGAACGGAGTTTCAAATCTCAAAGCAATTCACAAGCCTCATTTGCACAAAATCTCAAACATCTTGAGTGCATGACATGAAGGTAGGACATATTCCAAAGTATTTGTGTCATGAAGAATTGGAAAAAATGTTGAAATATACTTGCTCCTTGACATGGTGTGGCTAGATGCGAAGGAGGTCGAAGGTAGCGATTTTCTGAAACTTGGATGGCATCACAGAAGCAATGTATGCAGCCAAAGTACTATACACTGGCAGGGGCGGAGCTAATTGCTCTTGTACCCGGGCTTTAGCCCGCAATTTTTTTAAAAAAAAATTATATGTAAATTTTATATAATTTTGAAATAATATGATATTAGTCCGGATAGATCAATTTAAAATATTAAAAGATTCTAGAGTTTAAAATTCTAGCCCGAACAGAGCCATATTTCTGGCTCCGCCACTGTACACGGAGTCTCCACGAGTGTACTATTGGCTAACCATTGGTGAATGAGGATCAGTTTTTATGGCAGTGAAGAATTGGAGGAGTTGGAGAAAGAAGATAAATAGAAAATGTTGAAATATGATTTTTATTGTGAGTTTTAGAAGAGAGAGTTACAGTAGGGAGAAGATCATCCCTTTATCTACTTTCCTCTTCTTCTTTAAAATATTTTGTTTTGTGTATTTTGGGCTCAGACCCTTAAATTATTTTACAACAATAGGATTAGACTTGGACACTTATAAATAGACAAGATCGCCTACTGATCAAATTGACTGGGGGGGGTTTTTTGGACTCAAAATTAAATAACAATCTCAAATTATGTTAGCTCAAATAAAAACTAAAGCTCGTCAGGTTAAGACCCATTAAGTTGGAATATACGGTCTTTTTAATAAGATGAACTCTATGTGTGCGCGTTGATTGTGCACGTTGAAGAAGCTAACCCACTATCCACAGTCAGTGATCGTAGAAGATGGGCCAAGCAATTGGAACAATGCAGTCAAAAGCTGAAAGAATCATCAAAAGAAGGTATCGGCAAACTCATCAACAAAAGCTCATGCAAATGCTTTGAAATTTTTATTCTCTCACTCTAATTTCCAGTAGTTTAATTTTTTTAAATTTCAACATATCCCTCCAGTTTTCTTGTAAAAATGTTGCTTAATTTCATAACAACATAATTAAATTATATATTATTCATGGATTTCTTCTGTAAATTCCGTCAGATTGCTTATTATAATTCTCAATTTTTGGCTTGCCGAGGGTGTTAGAACAAAAAACCGAATCGAGATCCAGTTATTTGATTGAAGAAGTCAGATTAATCGCAAATTTGAAATGATAATGTGCATGTAATGCTCGTTAATTTTATGTGAAAATAATTACAATAAATTTAAATTCAGGTTTTAATATATGTATATAATTAACTAGACTAGATTGATTAAATTTATGATAATTCACTGATATATTGTAAAATTAATGGAATTTATTATGAACATGTAAAAAAAAAAAAGAAGATAAAAATGGGAGTATGGTTGTGGCTATTTTAAGTGAAAACAATGAGAAGATATTCTAAAAATAGCAAAAACCTATTACTAGCATCACTAATTATGTTATCGATGATAAAGTTACGGATGTCTTGTAATTTTGAAGTTTGTTGTGCATGTTGGCAATGTTTTTATAATCCGACACATGATCGAATCGATCTATCTAAAAATAGTGGTTTAATCAGTCGGATCAGAACATTGTTATATCATATAAAATAACAATATAATATAATAAATAGTGTTTTTTAAATTCTGAAGATCTTAAATGTGTACATAAATAATAAAAATATATATTTACCAAAGTTTAAAAAATCAAATAAGCTTTAATACAACTAAAATAATATTTTTAACAAATTTCAAAATCCAAATAATCATATATAACCAAAAATAAAATTTAAAATATAAAAACAAAATTAAAAAAGATGAACATGTCCAACCGGTTCGACCAATAAAACGGATTTTGGATGTTATCCAAACCTGACTCATGATCAGTTCTCAGTCGAACCGGTCAGTCTGATCCAATTCTAAAAACTCTGCATGTTAGTATAATAATAAATCAAAATAGTTAAGAGAAAATCACTCTAGGAGCAAATTTATTCGGTGTGAGTAATTAGTTAATTCTCTATAACCAATAATATATGGAGTATGTCTCTTGTAAGACGGTCTCACGAATTTTTATCTGTGAGATGGCTCAACCCTACCGATATTTACAATAAAAAGTAATACTCTTAGTATAAAAAGTAATATTTTTTAATGGATGACCTAAATAAGATATCTGTCTTAAAAAATACGACTCGTGAGATCTTCTCATACAAGTTTTTACCTAATATATTATATATGAAGACACTTTGTAAAATCTCATATATTATTAAAAGGTTTCTATAAAAGAATGATAAAACTGCAAATTTTATTAATGGGAAACAACATTTGGAAAAATGGAGTTCCTAAAATAACAGGAGTAGATATATTTTTAATAAGAATAAAAGTATTATTTAAACAAACTCCAGAATTACATATGGCCACATCGGACAATTTGTAATTAACTATGAGAGGTTGCTTATTAGCAGCTGTTATAAACTGAGTGGTCTTTTTATAATATTTAGAAGGAACAATTCCTTCACTGATGCAATTTACATCAGCTCCTGTATCTAATAATGCTTCAATCGTAATTTTAAATTTTTTATTAATGATTAATGTTACTTTTGAGTACCATTTTTGAGAAATAATCTGATCAATTTTATTGATCCAAATCATTTGATTTATTTCATTATCATTGTCATCTTTGGGTAAAATTTCTTCTTCTTCATCAGAAGTTGAATCTTTTTCCCAAATATGATTATTATTAATACTAAGAGTATTTACTCTTTCTTTTAAATTTTTGATCTCAAATTTTATCTGATCTATTTCTCCTTTTAATTCGGATATCGTAAGTTCTCTTTCTTTTTGTTTAGGTTTTTTTAAATATTTTATTATAAGAATATAATTCATGTTCTTGTACCGTATTTTGTACAAGTTTAGTAGACTTATGATTTGCTATATTTAAATAAAAGGTTTCTATAAAAATTAAATCAGGTCTAGCTACATACATATAACTATAGTTATATGATGCCTCAAGTCTTTCACTAGATCAACTAAGATAAACAATTTAACTAAACAAGGAAGTTGTTCATCGAATCGTATTTTTTAAGCCTTTTATTTAAAGAGCATATTAGAAAAAAAAATATACGATTAAAAATTTTAGTTATTTTTTTATCGCAATAATACATTCCAATTTAAAATAAATTTATTGCATACTACTGTAATTAAATTTTTCTCTTGTTGGAATAAATTTCAATGTTGGACCTGTATCATGCTTCTTGTTTACAGTGAACTTGATTTAGCTTTGGCATTTGATTCTGCCTAATCCGCAAAATTGGCTTACTTTAGGCCTCTTTGGAAAAAAGAGTCTGGTCCGGCTGTTCAGCAATTATGCACGAATGTTGGCTTTTATATTCTGTCATTCATGTCCGCCTCTTATTTTACGAAAAACTTGAGTCGCGTGACCCTGTAGAGTAACTTCTAGTTCGACAACACTCCATGTTCGCAACAACCGATAGTTACAGGGACTTAATCTGTTGTTCGCGACTTTTTTACTTCTGGGATTAAAACTTGAAATAAATTCAAGTTTCATATATTTGAAGTACGAAATTATATTTTTCCTCTAAAAACTTGTGCATGAGATTTAAATTTCTTCTCTGTTCCAAGGACCTGACAATGTTTACCAACGAAGCCAGCCTTAATTTTGGGTCAAAAACATATTTGGTTTTTTGCAAAATAAGAAGAATGCAACAAATCAAGAAAGTCTGGTGACAAAGTATAATATCATATTGTCTAATGAAATTTATTCATGTGAATTTCAGCTTGTTGGTATGAACGTTTGGTTAGTCAAATTCACTAATAACAAGTGAATTTAATCTCAGTAACACTGCTATATGTGTTATTACAAAATTATAAATATGGTGCGAAAATCTACCAGTCAATTATTTTATATACAAACACACATTTTTTTCCCATCATTCGAGTAAATATAGAGTCATATACACTAATATATATGTGTGTGTGTATAATTTCAAGAAGTGCTTCAAATTCGTTCGGCAGTGCACGTCTTCTGGCAATTTCAAGGTGAGTTTTTTTTTAAGCAATTTAAGTTTAATTATGGTGTGATTAAAAGTAATCAATCCTTTCTTATTTATTTTTTCCCTAGTGAAGATTTTGATATTTTGAGAAAATCATTAATCGGTTCTTAATGTGTATTTTTCTTGAAATAATTGAAATTACCCATAGATTTTATATAGTCTTAGCATAATGCAATTAAGTGAAATTCTTGGAATTTTTTTTGTTAAAAAAAAATTTTGGCATCTTCGAATTCTTGAGATCTCTTATCTTACAAAATGACTAAAATGTTGGAAAATTTTGGAGATTGACGACTTTCTCTCAACCTCACGAGTCGTATTGTTATTGTTTTGATGATTAAAATTTAAATCCATAAATTTCAGTTTAACTCAGTCCAAACCAAATTAGAAATTTGAGAAACCGAAAATAAAATCGTATACAAGTCATTTGAATATTAATTTTAGAGTATGTCTCTTATGAGACGGTCTCACGAATCTTTATCTGTGAGACAATCAACCCTAGCGATATTCACAATAAAAAGTAATACTCTTAGCATAAAAATTAATATTTTTTCATTGATGACCCAAATAAGAGATCCGTCTCATAAAATACGATCCGTGAGACCGTCTCACACAAGTTTTTATCTTAATTTTATTCTCCTTATTATTGAAACCAACTCTATCGATTTTAAAATTATATACATGCATACATGTATATATGTATGCATGTGTGTGTAGTAGTGTACAAGAATGGGAGCTAGAATATGCTTCATATTTTAATCTTATTTGCATCCATGTCTTGCAACCGATTTTCAATAGATGTACAACTTAAAGTGACAAGTTAATATATCGAGGTACCGTTTAATGTGAGATATGATAATTGTAACATTGATAAAAAGTTGAAATATGTATGTAACTAATATATTGTGTGATAAAATATATGGTGTTTGGTTCGAGTATAAAATATAAGATAAATTTTTTGTATTTCATATAATGACCAAAATACTCTATTTATCGAACAAAACCCAATAAAGGTAATCTTGAACAATAAATCTCAACTTTCATTCTTTCTTTTTAATGGCAAAAATAATTTCTTATTATTAATTGTTGTTATTTTAGTTTTTGTTATTATTTATTTATTTTTACTTATAATGAATTTGTTTGTTAGAAAATGTTCGTTCTTATCATAAATATTATTAAATTATTTGTATAAATTTAATTATTACAAGTTATTATTTTTTACTAACGATTATTTATACTTTTGTTATATCAATTAAGTTTTAATAATTTAACAAAAGACCAATTGAATTTAAGAGGATGACTGGTTTACTGAATTTTAAAATGATGACAAATTAGAGAAGCCTACCCAATTGACAAGAATTCTATTTTAGTATTTCTAATCTAATAGAAATATTTTCAGAATTTGTTCAGATTATTTATTTACTCATCTTTAAAACAATCTCCGATCATAAAAAGTGATATCAGAGCGGTTTAATTATTGTCTCTGAATATTAAACTCGAATGGTGCTCCTCAGATTGATTGAAAAACCAAGAATGGAGTGGTCCGATGAAGACAAGAAAAATGCAAATTGGGATAATTTTCCAAAAACATCTTGTATAAAAACATTAGAAAAGAATACTTTTAGCAAAATCAATACAAAATATATATGAGAGAAACTGATACAACTCTACGAAAGCAACATCAAAAAGAAATAAAATAAATTGCATGTTGCTATACAGAAATTCGACAGTATCAAGATGAAAGTCGAGGAGTCTATGTTAGACTTTGATGAAAGAGTAAGCAATATCATTATTGAACTGGCTGCTCTTGCCAAAAAGTATGGCAATCGTGAGATAGCTTTGAATGTAATGAGAGCACTTCTTAGATAATGATGTCAAAACAATAGTGATGCGTAAATCAAAAGACCTTAACAAGGTTGAACTTCACAATTTGTTTGTAGACCTTAAGGCTTATGAATTTGAACTCGAGTCAAGAACTGAGGCTGCTACATACATTGATCAATATGTATCAAAAGATAAGTCATCTGAGCAGTTAACTAGTGATGTAATGTCACTGTTTGTGAAGAAATTTAAGAGTTTCTAAGGAAGAACCAGAGCAATTCCTAAAGCCTAAACAGATGCAATCACTACAAGAAAGATTCTTCTGATAAGGACAATGCGTATCTCAATTGTGGGAAAGTCGAAAATTTTATAGCCGATTGCCCTAAGCCAAAGAAGGATGAGAGAAAGCAAATTGACAAAGAAGATCGGTCTCATGATAGGAACACGAGGTCCAAGGATGACAAGTTGTTATTCAGGAAAAAAAGAAACCAGAAGGTACTGGTGGCCGGGGACAGGAAGAAAAAGTGGGCAAAGCTGATTCTGACTCATCCAAGTTATAGAGTCCCACCAGTGGAAGTGATGAAGTGCAATGCCTTGGCTTCAGTAGTAATGATAGCAACTTGACTGACAGTAGTACTCAATCGAAACTGAACATGTACAAATGAAAATACATTTATTTTGTTAAGTCCAGTATGATATATGAACATCATAAGCCAACTGTTAGAATTGAGAAACATATTTATCATATGAACAAGGGCAGAAAGTTTGGTATTTGTTACGAACCCGAAAATTCTAATGTAAACCTTACGAGTCTGGTAAGAACTAAGCTATACCAATACTACAACTGCAAGTACGTTCAGAGAAGATACAGGCAGACCGGTTATGACAGAAAAGCAAGACAATATATTATTTCCAATACACACAGAGCATCACATACACATGTTATTGTACAACCCTTTCTTAACAAACAAAGTGGTCGGCCAATCAAGCTGATCTAAGTTTGGATCCCTCTTGGGCTATTCTCATTTGGACCCAAATAGAATTGGTAGGAGTTGATTTAACTTGTGATTGAGATCAATAAACAAGAAGGGTTGAAACCTCCTTTTGTCGGATTATTGCCGATATAATCATAAAAGACTAATTTTTCAGTTCGAGACCCATTATCAGCCAAGCTTAGAGATGACAATTTCCCCCCCAGGTTTGGGGACCCGCGGGGAAAATCTGAAATGAGGACGGGAATCCTCGATTTTTTCGATTTTGGGTTCAGGTTTGGGGCTTTTTTAAAATCCCCAAATAGTCGAGATGGGTATGGAGATATTATCCCCAACCCCGAACCCACTCCAAAAATAATATTAATAATAAAAAAATATTATTATTAATAATATAATAATAATATTATTCTTTAAAATATTATTAATAATATATTATCACTAATAATAATAGATAATAATAAGTTTTGGTTCCGGAAATCCCCCTACCTGCCCCCATTTTTCCTCATTAATATTTTGAAATGGAGATGTGGGCGGGGATGAGGATTTGATCCCTGTGGTTTCCCTGAAAGCGAAAAACGGGGACCATATGAGTATGGGGGTAGAGATGGAATTTGAGGACGGGGATAGAGATGACAAACCCGTCTCCACCCCTGCCCCCATCCGGCCCCATTGTCATCCCTAGACAAGCCCAACTGTTGACTAATCTAATCAAATGTGAAGGACCCAAAATAAATTTAGGTGACAATGCGAAGGGTAAGGCCATGGGTAAAGATAAGATTACCCACTGAAATATTGTGATTAATGATGTATTACTCTTGAGAAGTTATGCTATAATCTGATTAATATCAGCCAACTTTATGATAATGGTTACTTGGTTGAGTTTATAAGAGTCACTGTTTAATTAAGGATATTGATTATCAAATTTTGTTAACTGGTGTTAGAAATGGTATTATTTATAAAATTGACTGTAATATTAATTGTATAGCCACAGTGATTTGTTTTGCTGCCATTGATATGTTCATGTAAGATACTTAAGAATTCTTTTGGCAGTTAAATAATGAGAAGAATTTGTTGATCGACCAAGTATTTTTCTCTGTTCTTTTCCAATTACCTTCTAAGTGGTTGACTGAATTTTCTGAAGTTCCTCAGAATGACATTGAAGAAATGAAGATTCAGTTTTCTGCAACCGGTGGATCCATCAAAACTTCTGGGAAGAAAAAAAAGATGAAACCGGAATACCAGTTGCTAGCTGATGTGGTGGCCAAGACTATTTTAACAAAGGCAAGCTCTTACGATGTCTTCAACGTTAAGAAATTTCTAGTGATGACATTAAGTGCCACATGAATCAAGGTCAATCGGTATGTCATATTGTTTCAAATTCTCAATGCTCTGATTAAATCAGAGATTCATGCTCCTGACTTTGGTATCCCTCTCAGCATATTATTTTAAGATGCTGGAGTTCTGCTAAGTGACCCATTCACCTTGCATAAGTTCAAAGCTCTTACTACTTCCAATATTCTTTCTCTCATGCCAAAAAAATGGGCGCTGAACATCTCCCTAGCTGGTATGTTGGTTGTAAAGAAGGAAATAAAAGAAGCAGTGGTTGACACCAAGAAGTCATCAAATACAAAAGTCAGTAAGGTTGTTGTTCCCAAGCCCAAGAGAAAATTGATCGTGAAATTCCAGAGAGATTCTGACATGGCTAGCCCTTAATCCTTCTCTAAAGAATCCATGGACTACTTAGACCAGACCATTTCCCACACCGATCAAGGTTATACCTATCTTTCAGGTACAATGAGTCAAAGAAATTGATGACAATGCTAAGGAAAAGCCTACTGGAAAGGATAAACTATCAGTTGTTGCAGCTCCGCCAAGGATAATCACAATGCCATATGCTCATCCTTCTCCTCGTCCATCTAAAAGAGTTGTCGTAAGAGATCTAATATAGTCCACAATATCAGGTCTGGACTCAATCCTTTCAACCAAATCAATTCAAGGAAAAGAAAAGAAAAGGTGACTGAAGTAATGGAAACTGAACTAGTGCCATTAATTTAAACACAAATTGATGAGGCAAATGAGTTTGCAGAAGAAAAAGTTGAATTATTTGTTGAATGGGTCGAGTTTAGGACATTTATCTTTGTGAAGAAACTAAAAAAGAAGGTTGTGGTGGATAGATACATGCACTAGATAAATTTGTGCTAAGTAAAATCAAAAGTATTTTTATTACATAGCACTAGAGAAGCCCTTCAACAAAGAGACTATTTGATCGATTTATTGCACATTCAGAAGCTGACTGCAGTTTGTGCTGAGAAAATAGCCAACTATGATCCAACCTGCCATACAACTTTTGATGGCATATCTGTAATAAATAAATTAGATATGCTCTACATATGAAAGTCAAACAAAGGGATAACGACAATCAATTGCTTGTGCCGGTGGAACCTCAAGAAAAACCAAGAAGACATCATAATCTTCTTCTTAGTCGGCCTCTGAGAATTCAACTGAACCAACCGTTCAAGACACTGTACTAGATGATCACTCAAAGCTAATATTGAGATTTCTTTCAGTCAACCTCCAGAGATTAATCTAACCTTTTCATTTCCCAAGATTTCAGTAGAAATGACTTCTCCATCGGTTAGGGAAATTTCACTTGCGAACATTGATGGATCTGTGTAATCTATCGTACAACAAATCGAGGAATAAACAATGATTGAACAACCTGATCAAATCCAAGCTCCAAAAGTCACTACTCTAGCATTCCCTTCTGAGGAAGCTTTTGATGATGATATCCTCACTAGAACTGAACATCTAATGAGAGAAACTGTTAATCAATTAGTAGGTTGTGTTCTTGTTGTATTAGCTATTGAGGAACAGTTAGTTTTGCTCAAGTCTATTAAAGAAAGAACTCAAGAAATAGAGACTGACAACCTACATGATCTAGCTCAACCAGTAGAACCCTTGTTGATGATTGAATAGGGACCCTCAGTCCAGTCAGGCTCCAGATCTTTCACTCAAATATGTTTCCAAGTATTTCCAATTGACATCTGAACTAGATACCTCAGTGAATGATTCTTTGAATCAAATCAATGCTCGTCTTACTTCGATAACATCCACTCTCTCCAACGTTCGATGAGAACAAATCAGCAATAATAGCAATTTTGGTAGATTTAAAGGAAAAAATGCTAAAGGAAGTGGCCTCTTTGTCCAAAAATATTTCAGATATTCTTACTAAATTGGAGAGCTTGAAGAAAGATCATATATTTACTGCACAGAACATTGCAAATCAGTTTTCTATTTCAAATGATCATCTTTCACAAAAAATCGACAAAGATAATGATCAGCTTTCTTTGAATATTGATATTGGTGTTACTTAACCGACCTCTGTGCTTGAAATTTTGAAAACCCTAAGTGTTGAAAAAAAAATAAGGAAGAAAATCAATCGAACAGTCAGAGAAAATGAGACACCAGAGAACATCATCATCATAAAACGATTGATCATAAGAGACAATTGAATCCTCAAGCAAGCAGTACTCTAGCAATCACAAAGATTCTCAACACAATTAGTGCTAGCTTATCAGTTTGTATTAATCAGCTCTGTCACTGTATTCATTCGGTTGAAGTTAAAAAGTTATTATAAAATTTTCATTTTTTTGGTATATATGTGCGGATTTTGTCAAACATCAAAAAGAGAAAAATGTTAGATCAATTAAGTTTTTGTGGTTTAACAAGAGACCAACTGAAATTAAGAGTATGACTAATTTATCGAATTCTAAGAGGATGAGTGGTTTGAGAAGCCTACCGAATCATAAATAAATCATCCAGACTTCTCATTCAAACATTCACTGTAATTTGTCAGTTTACTCGATCCGAGTCAAAGATCAGAGCCCAGATGAATTGTCGGATAAAGTTTTCGTATTTTAACAGTTTGATTTCTATTATAATGTCAGGATTTCGTGAGCATTACTCTCAGTGTACTATTTTCTAAAAGGACAAGAACAACAATTACTATAATTTGGTCAAAGTCTATAAATAGAGAAAGATATCAGTCAATCTAGCTCTCTTGCATCTTTGAAAAAGTTCAAGCATTCTCATGCTTTCAAGGGCCTAACTGATAAAAGTTTTATAGCACACACTTGAGTGTTAAATTCAAATCATTAAGGATCTTTTGTGCTTATTTTTCTATTTCTGAAATACATGTAATTTAACACTAAATGTACCGATCAATTTTGTTGAGTGTATTATTAAAATTATCAGTTAGGCAGTGTGGTAAGTCTTGTTGAAGTGGGTAGTTGCAAAATGTTGTAATTGTTGAAGTCTTTTAGTGAAATTTTTCCGCAAAGAAGAATGAGTGACATATGAGTATTGAAGTATTCGAATATCTACAAACAAACCTGTGTTACTAACATTTCAATTAGCATTTTCTTATTCAATATTTGATAGTGTAACTGCTCTTACTTTAAGCCATTTTTTGTGTGTCCAAACCTTATCAATGAGCCTCTTTCCGTGCAGTGACAAACTACTGGCTTATTGATACTCAACTGACAAGAATTTCATTTCAGTGTTGCTAACCCAACAGAAATATTTTCAGAATTAGTTGAGATTATTTATTCACTTATTCTCTAAATTCATCTCTGATCATAACAACTCTTATTAATAATTATGATTCATATTATATAATACTATTATTATTTTGAAAAAAAATTTAAAAAATAAATCAGTGAATGATGAATTTGTCCAGGGGATTGACGAATTAAAATATGCTATGTATTTTTAAAAATGTGTACATTTTGTTATATATTGGCAAGTAAAATATCTATTTTTTAAGGTTTAAAAAATATGTATTTTTTATTATTAAAAACCCTATTTTCTATTGCATCATTGTCATTCCAAAAAATTTAGAGGCGTGCGTGGTGGGAAGCTGAAATTTTTTGATCAAGTAATAGTAAAAAAAAAAGTGGGGAATAGGGATGTGAATGCAAATTTATTTCACAAATGTGTGCAGAAAATCAGTGCAGTGGACTTATAATCAGCACAAGCCTGACAGTTAATGGACCACATATTTGCAATCCAAAGATCGGATGGTCTAATATAAAGAATCAATTCATGATCCCCAATCCACGACTTCAAACATGGCCTGATCAGTAGATTTAGCTTGGGATTTCGGCAGCAAATTAACTATGGCCTCTTCGGTTTACTCCTTGCAGCCTAGTATAAATTAATCTTCTACAAGCTGTTTAATTACTTCCTATAGTTCATTAATTAATAGGTAAACATGTAACTCAACATGCATCAAAATTAAATTATACCCACTGATTCACATTCTATATATATATATATGAAGCACTGATAGCAGCAGCCGACATCGTTCTCCGATTCCTATCTCCAAAAAACATTTAATTTATATATATATATATATATATAATGTATCATATTCTGTTCTAGAGTATAAAGTTTTTCAAGAGTGAGATTGTTAATGTATATGAGATCATAAAACATTAAGCCCGCCAGATCATTGAGTATGATTCTTTAGGCCACTGCTCCTTAAACGTACCCATTTGCATTAAAGGCCATAATTTTGGTTCACATCTCTTGCAGGACCACCTGCTTCCGCAACCAAAATAGGCTCCATCGAATCATGTTGTGGCTGATGTTCTTGATCTTGCAGCTGATTGTTGAACATATCCTCGTTTATCAACGAATTCAAGAACACAGAAAGCGATTCTTCGGCACAGCAACCCATGCCAAGTACATCTTCATCTTCTTGATCTTCTACAGCTTCAGCGCATTGTATTTTGTACTCATGTTCATATAAATTTCCACTGATCATTATCTATGGTATTAGTCCCGGCCCTGATTACCGTTTTCTCATCTAGGGAAAATCGGGCATGATTGCGATATTGAGGTTCAGTGTCTAAAGAACAAGAAGTTTGGTTTTCGAAATCCAAAATAGGGTTTAATGGCCTGTGAGTTGTTGGATCGATTCCTTGACTGATGAGCTTCTTGCTAAGGTACGTGTTCCAGTAATTCTTTATTTCGTTATCCGTGCGCCCCGGAATTCTTCCGGCTATCAATGACCACCTAAAGTAGAAACACAATACATATATAGATACAATATACATAATACACATATACGATATATGCATATGTTATATGTGTGAAAATAGTTGATGAACACAGTTCAAGAAACCCTATTGTAATAAGTTTTTGATATGCCTTAATTCATTAATGGAACGGAGTCTGCTACCCCCACCATTTCTCGGAGTCATGCATATTTGTTCTTAAGCAAAATGTATTCTATTCTTTTTTTAAAAAAATCTCTAAATTTTAGTTTCACTGACTTTATGATTAAGGTTATGTACCTGTTTCCGAGAAGGCGGTGAAGGCGAAGAATGAGATCTTCTTCATCAGATGAGATGTTACCATGTTTGAGGGAGGGCCGGAGGTAGTTCATCCATCGCAGGCGGCAGCTCTTCCCACAGCGCAGCAACCCCGCCTTCTTCGGCAGCATGCGCCACCGCCCCTCGCCCGCTCTCTTCACATAATCCGCCAGAATTTCGTCCTCCTCCGCTGTCCACGGCCCTCTTTTTACCTCCACCTTTGTTGCAGCCGCTGCTGCTGCTGCTTGCTTCAATGATGATAGTGATGGCCTTCTCATTTGTCAATCTCCTCCTCTCTTAATTTACTCAAAACAATATTATTATGATAATTTTGTTCTTGTTTTCTTTCTTTTTCATGGTTTTTTTTTATTATTTTTTTTAAACAATGTTTTTTGCGAGTGTGAGCATCTTTCTCCCTCATTAAGAAAGACGGGTCGGTTGCTTTCAATTCCCTACCATTATTGGGGAGTGGCTAGCTTTTCTTAATTTTGTATCATTTCCCCTACAAAGTAAAATTTTAAAGACGGGGTTGTGAAATGTTATTGTCGCTTGCAAGTGAATGAAATTTTCCGCATGAAATGGAATTCAATTAATGCAATGCTAGCTAGTTGATATATATATGACTTGACAGTAATTTAATTGTAACCTATTAGATATATTAAAATTCAATACACCGAAACATCAAGTTGATCATTTTATTTTGAGCTTAACATAGCCGACAACCCATATCACATAATTATTCAACTTATACGCTCATATAAATAAAACTAATCTAACAATGACGCCACTTTTTTATTGTTATTATTTCTGAATCGAAAATCATGAACTTCTTATTGATTTAAGTCTTAAATACAAGCGACTTCAACCAAAATGGAAATGTTTTGTAACCTCATTTTGCTTGTCATACTAAATACGAGTAATTTACTCTCTAAATTTCTATTTTATTTATATTTTTTTATAAAGTCTTTAGTCCAAGTAATTTCTTTTCTAATTATTGTGAGACGGGAATGGATCCCCTACTGTGGGCATCCCCACAGTAGGGAATGATGTGTCAAAAAAAAAATTTTAAAAGTTTTTTTATATTTATTTTATTTCTTTTAGTTTTAATTTTTTTAATTTTGAGCCTTTTGTTTTCATCTTTCTTTTACTCACTCTCAAATTTTCATTTTTAATCTTATTTAAAATATATTATAATATTTTCTTTTGCTATTTTTCTTTTTGTTTCCCTCTTTCTTTTTTTTTTTTTACATTTTGTTTATCTCGTTTGTTTTGAAAGTAAAATATATTAATGTATCATTCCCACAGTAGAGGATGTTGTGACAAAAAAAATTAATTTCAAAATTGCTTTACCGTGGGCATCTTTACAAGAGAGACTGTGATGTCGTTTTACAGCCACAATCAAAATTTTCTATTCTTTTCTTTTTTTGTCTTTTTATATATTTTAATTAATACTTTCTTTTTAAAAAGTATTTTCTATTCTCTTTTTATCTTGTCAATTTTTATTGTATTGTTTTTTTTTGTTATAATTTATACTTAGCTTATATACTATATACTAATGTATGAACTCATTAAATATGTCAATATGGAAAAAAAATTATTATATATTTTATTCCCAAAATAAATAAATTCGGTAGTCAAAAAATTAGAAAAGAATTTGACATATAAATGATCAAGAAAATAGAAATTTTTATATTGAAGTTCTCTCTTCCCTTATTGTAATTTTTTAAAAAAATTAATGAGAAAAAAAAGAAAATGGACGAATCAAGCTTGTGAAAAGAACTAAAATTGAAACATAAATATGTTTTACTTTCAAAACAAACAAGATAATCAAAATGTGAAAAAAAAAAAAAAGAAAGAAGGAAACAAAAAGTCCAAAAATGGCAAAAGAAAAAATTATAATATATTTTAAACAAGACTAAAAATGAAAATTTGAGAGTGAGTAAAAGAAAGATGAAAAAAAAAAATTCAAAAAAAAAATTAAACCTAAAAAGAATTAAAATAAATATAAAAAAACTTTTTAAAAATATTTTTTTTGCCACATCATTCCCTACTGTGGACACCCCACAGTAGGGGATCCATTCCCTTGTGAGACTATAGTGTAAAGGAAAGTGGAGCTGCTTATACAAAGGTGCATATATGCGAGATTGGTTTTCCTCAATTTGCCATGTTAAGTTCTATGAAAATGTATCTGTTTAAAAAATGTATCTATTAAATGTCATGAACGTGTAAGTTTTCCTAAATTTCAAAATTTTACTAATTTCGTTGATGCAAAGAATTATCATTAATGAATTTTCTGAACTGGTCAATATATAGTTACACCAAAAGATTTAATGATAGTCAGCCTAGCTAGCTTGATGATGATGATGACGACGACGACGATGATGGCGATGATAATGTGATCAAGGAGGCGTAAATCCATATGATTGATATCGAGTAACCACGAATGACGTAATATATTTGAGTGCATATATGAAATTTGTTTTGATATATGTATTAATGATGTAAAATGACTAAAATTTATCGCATTGCGACGATTCAATTTAAATTCGAACTCAAAGTAAAGTTTTGAATGTTAAACGTTGGTCATCCTTTGGGTTTAAATAACCATTAAATGTATTAATGATGTAAAATACTAAACAATAATGCTTATACATAGTTTTATATATCTTGATATATCACATTTTCGCTTGTAAATCTCTTCACATACTTTAATTCCAATAGACTATTGCTTCTAACGCTTTAATCCATTTCATGCGGATTAACGTCGTAGTGTTTGAAAATGTTTAAAAAAATTATTATGAACTTTTCATTTACAAATTTTTGCAAATTGGTAAAAATACCAATTTGCAAAAATTTGTAAATGAAAAGTTCATAATCATTTTTTAAGTATTTGTAAACACTACCTTAGTATTAGCAACACGTATGAGATAAGTACCATTATTCATGTTTGTTTGGTAAACGAAATCGATACTATGTTCTAATAAAGTTTAGTTCGAGACTGATACTTTTGCTTCGTAATATAAATCGAACTTAAATTCAAGCAGCTCCGGAGACTAAATTTGTATTTAGAAAACAAGAGTTTGTTTCCCTAACAACAAAATAGATAATTTAAATAAGATGTAAACTACTAAAAAAAATTGATTGATAATGCTTTAACGCTCGATGTTCATAAAATACTCGAGCTGCATTAGTCGAGCTTTAATTTGTTTAAACATTTCGTTGAAAAAAATCTCATTGAGGAAAGTCGCACTCTAAAAACAGAAATTGCATTTCATTGTGCATGTTACCTATATATTAACAATGCTCTTGGTTTATTATTTCATGTATGTTGGTTGTATATTTTCCTTGAGTTTTGTAGTCTCACATCTTGTATGCAAAACTGCATGGTTGCTTTTTCTTAATTTTCATTATTGATGAAACCATTTTGTTATTTGTTAGACATGTTTCTATTTATTACTTAGAGCATCCACAATAACATGGATATTTTTCTCAAATATTTGTGGATCACGTGGTCCACATCATCAATCAAATATTTCACTACTCAAATATACCACTGTTGGAGATCGATGTAGAGTTTAGAGGGGGGTGAATAAACTCTTTCCTTTGCCAATAGATTTTGTAAAAGGTGCTAGAATCCTGTTAGAGATTGTAGCTGTTCTTTTTCAAGATTACGTCCAGCAGATCACAATAATAAGTGCGGAAACAATCCGATTGAGTAGGGTGAAAAAACAATAATAACAGTAGGCAGTACAACAGTAGTTGTTTCTGGAAGTTCGAAGATAAAATCTTCTACGTCTCCCCTTCTTCTGTTTCCAGAAGGTATCACTAAAAGACTTTGGATTTTACAGTACAACACTCGTACACACCCACTTCAGCAGAACTTATCCTTTGCCTACTGAAACTCTTAGTTACTCAACACAATATGATTCAATATGACAAGGTTCTGGAAAAGACTCTTTTTCAGTTTACAAACTTTTCTTCAAAGGAATATCGTAAGGTGTTTTACTAGAAGAGGTGAAGAAACAGCAGTACAAAATGATCTCCAAAGATCAGATGTAAGATATTAAGCGTGTACTGCTTTTCTACAAATTGAGCTTGAAGATAACGATTGGTTCGGTGGTTGCTCAAAATAACGTTGGATAGATAGTATGTTTCTTGATAAAGAATCAGTGTTGTGTTCATCAAATGGGTTTGATCCATATATATAGATAATTTGAATCCAACGTCTATAATCAAAACGGCTTCTTTGATTTCTGATAGAAACAGCTTTATTGCCAAAAATAGTTCCTGCAAAAAGGCTTCAGAACAATCAGTTTTGTTACATACTAAAATAGGTAATGCGTATTAAATGACTTTGTTCAGCATTAATGAAGCATTTAATACTCGTACTAGGTAAAGTAACGGTAACAATTAATATCAAGGATTGGTTCTGTTTCTAGCAGTGAGTCGAGTTTTGCTTCTGTTTTCTAAACTGATAAGTACTCGAAGAGTACTACTTAGTTAAGGTGACAAGAGAACTTCTGTTTTTATAGTCTTCTGGTTTCACTTTAACGAGATCTACTTGTTTTGACTATCATCACTGCAATTAAATTAAGTCTATCAACCACATTTCGCAATCAAATATCTCACCAATCAAATATTTATGGGTTTCACTTTCATTTTAATAATATATTTCTTCACTTAAAAAAAATGATTTATATTTTTCTAATAAATTTATCGATACTTTAATTAATTTCATCTACAATTTAATATTATATTTTTTATTCAAAAATAAAATTATTTAATCTATGGTACACGTAATTTAAAATTAAAATTTTATTTAAAATAAATGGTACAATATAGGATACAAATGTTCGACAAATTAGAAATTAAAATAACAAAATGTTTCATAATAAATTAGTCGTTTACTGATCATAACGATATGTCTTCCAATTATGTTCAACCAAGTCGTGACGAAGTTGATGATAAACTTGACTATCATGTAACTTGGTATTTCTTCGAAAGTATTTATCAAATTTTGGGGTTGAGCCTGATTCGCTATGAAAGTATCTTGTCATTCACGATTCCAAATCGATATTGCATGACTTTCATCCTTTACAATCAAATTGTGCAAAATATGCACGTTCAGATCATTTCTCATAACCAATGTCGCCCTAAACCTTTTATAATTTCTCATCGAGCTTGGAACAACCCAAATGCCCACTCAACATCCTTTTTTATAGCATCTTGTTTTTCCTTGAATTTCATTCTTTTGGGATCTGGAGGTAGGAAAAACTCTTCACGAAAATGACCATTCTGGTATATACCATTTGTTAAATAGCATCATTTAGTATATTTTGTTCTGTTCACCAAAAAATTAACCTCTGGTGTTTTTTCTTCAAGACTTATTAAAAATATATGATTTGTTAAGCAAATTGATATAATTACGAGACCTAGTGACTACAAAAAAGGCATCCAGTATCTTTAAGTTGGCTGACGCTACTGCCTCAAGCACAACTGCTGGGTATCCATTATCTCCTCATGTGTACCGATCTGTTCTAACATACCAGGGAAACCATGCTTTTGTTCATGCATTTGAAGCAAACAAGCAATGTCAATTGTATTGGGTTTTCTTAAGTATATGCGTCCATATATTTGCATCATACATCGGGAAAAGTTGGACAAACATTCGAGGGCAGTTTTTTCACCCTTTCGCAGGTACTTGTCCAATTGGTCGACGGGGCATCCATAAGCCATTTGACTGATAATCGTCATGCATTTTTGAAGCGGCATCAGTGCATCTTCTCTCTATTTAAAATATCCATTAGGATGATTCTCCAATTCAGTGACTATGCGCAAAAACAATTTTTTCCTCATTCGGAATCGTTGTCAAAACATGTCACCGATATACACAAGCTCAGCAAAGAAATAATAATCATTAAGAACTTAAGTGTGTTCAACTACATGTTCTCTATTAATTGACCTTCTTCTTTGTCCCGGGGTTAGTCGAGACCAACGTTGTTTAACAATCACATAATAGTCAAACAACAAGTCTTGTAGTACAATATAAACCAAAAATCATTTTATAACTCATAATCAAACATGAATTGTCTTTACAACGTAAAAGAATACGTGAAAGCATTTACAACGAAAACTCCAAATAAAACTTAAAACAAAGCTAAATCTAAATTAATTTAGTCTGTCACCAGCCCCAAAACTAGTCATGCTCTTTTTTCTCTATCTGGTCTTTGGACTTATCTGGGGAGAGAGAGCAAGGGGTGACTGATATGGTCATCACTCAGCAACTGAGAGCCGTTCGAGCACATACATAACAAATATAAATGATTTTCGAATAAAAACATATCATGCATGAAACGTCTACTACTCGTTTTTCTTTAAAATATACCATAAATTTTTTTGTCATTCCTAATCGACCGTAACATATCTATACATACCTACATATTTTTAACATCATTTAAAAATAAATTAACTAACTATTATTTGAAAATCCAAAAGAAAGAAATTCAAGACATAAAATCTTAAATCATCAACCAAACATAACTTTAACATTTTCAAAACTACCTTAACTCTAAAATCATCCCAAAAACCTCTCAATATCATCATAAGTCATAAAATATTAAAAGTAACTCAAATCATTTAGCATAAGTCATAAACATAAGTCATAAACGAAAATGCAGAAAAACTAGCGTTGGTCCTCAGGTTGTGTGCATCTTCAGTCCAGCAAAATCAACCATCAAGTCCCTCATTAACATCAACATCATGTTCACATGCATCAATCACACCTAATGAGTCTTAACTCAGCAAACCTTAACCATGATAACAAGTAATACATATACAATCATAGGAAACGGTTAAAATACTTTTAATAAAATAGATTTTTATGAACATGCATAAACTTAAACAATTTTCATTTCATCATATACATTTTCTTTTTCATCATATACATATACATTTTCCTTTTATTGAATTCGAATCATTAATTGTGACTTTCGTATCAGCTGAAGGTCGATGGATCCATCTACGTGTAACCACAGTACCGAGCGACGGGGACATCAGCGACACTCTCACCGTCAACAGAGCATTGGCCTTACATATCATCATATCATGTCGATGGTAATACGATCGTCGGGCTCCCTCTGGGCCTTCTCCCGTAAACGGGCTCTTTCTGGGGCTTTTTCTCACACGATATCTCCAATCAAATAATTGTATCATCGTATTAGTCACAATCACTTCACCTCCTTCAACTTTTCATATTTTCATCACTTATAAAAATTCATGCATATATAAATCATTTTTCTTTTAAACCAAGCATGCAACATGTCTTTTATCATTAATGTTTCATCATATTATTTCTTAAACATTTAAAATAAACATATTAACATTATTTACAGCATTCAGGGCACTGCCAGGACGTCTAACATTTTTCAGGTGTAAAATGACTGTTTTGCCCCTGAAACCTAACTTCCTATATTTATCTTTAAGCCTCGAAACGACGTTCCAAATCATTCCAAACTTAACCTATTACCTTGAAACACTCCTTTAATATTATTAGGCTTAAAATTTTGCTTTTCGATAATTTTCTTGATTCGTTTTTAAGCTTAGACGTACATTCCAATTTTGACTCGTATTGACTCAAAACTTAACCAAAACTTACCAAACTTTGACCAAAACTTAATTGCACATAATTAAACTATTTTCAACCCAATTCAAGCCCCATAGGACCTTCGAACACCCTAGGATGCCTACTGAAACTTTCTGGACCAAGAGTCCTAGTTCTAGGTGGTTTGAATCCCATTATACCTCGGCTCCAGCCCTAACCAGCGAGTCCAGCCCCTAACCATCAACCCTATGACCCTAACCGAAACCCCAACAGGCTACTGGACAGAAGCTAACCCACCCAGAAGTCGCAGACCTTCACCCGTTTCCTAGGACTCCTCGCGCGGCCTTCCTAGGCACAGCTTGTGCCTAGCCCTCGAGCCAGCCACCGTGTAGCCTCCATAGGAACCTCACGCAACCCCCTGGTTCCCTCTGGTCATGCCCTATCAGCAGCAAGGAGCCGCAGCCCCCTACAAGCCCTAGTCGAAACCCTAGTACCCCAAGGCATGCGATTTTCGTTCAAGTCATCTCCCCTACTTGTGCAGCCCTTTTCTAGGCTTCTATGGACCCTCAACATGTTGTAAAAACGTCCCTCCAAGTTATCCTACGATGGCATCCCCTTTGTACATCATTAAAACAAGTTTGGATCAAGCATATATTATGGTGTGAAGGATGGAAAAAAGGATTAAGGCGTGCCTTTGCATCTATTACGCATGAAAACGAGTTGGCGATGCAAAGAACGACGATGTAGGAAACCTTAGGCTGAAATCTCCTCGAAATTGCGTGAAAATCCTCTCAAAATATGGTGTGTGTGACGTGATGCTGCTACTCTAAGAGTCCTAGTGTGTTTGTGAGGGGTGGGCGTGTGTTTAAGGGTTTTGGGGTAAGGTTTAGGGCTTTTTATTTGTTAAATAAATCATGTGTGTAAGTTTAGGCCTATTAACATGGTATAATATGTTCATTAGTTAATATTTAAAATATTTTATTTAGAAAGGGTTGTGAAAATATTAGCCGAGTTCTCAAAAGTTCATATTTTCGTTGAAAATCAAATACCTTTTAAAAATACGACTTGACGTATAAAAACACCTCAAAACACACCATTTCCAAAATTACCCTTTTAATTACAACACACTTTAAACAATTTAAGATAATTATTTAATAAAAATATTTTCCTTTTTTTCAGCCATCAGTCTCTGTTCCTCGATCGCGTCTCGCATACCTTTAAAACCTAATTTTATGCATTCTATAATAAAACTGCATTTTAAACATGTTAACATGCATATCATAATTAATTCATGACATTAAAACTATCTAATTAGTCATTTTCTAATTTCTCTATATTTACATGTTGTTGGATTACCTTATCGTATTTTGGAACTTACAATGCATAACATGATTCATATCATAACATAAGCATATGTTGGACTAAGCACTGAGATTACTCTAGTTTCCATGATTTAGTGATATCAGTTCCTAATTTTTACTCCTTTAAGAGGGCGATACTGTATAACGGTTACAATTCCACCGTGTAAGGGCCATAATATATCTTATGTTGGGATTCTCACCCATGTCTAGTTGAATCCTCACAGTGCCAACACATAAAACATACAATAATCGTATCAAAAAGGGAGACGAAGAAGAATTGCACTCGATCGAATTTTTGAAAATAAAAATAAAGTGCATAACTAAAATTATACTTTTAAAACAAGCTCACTTACCTCAGGAGGATTTTTAGGATCACTTCTTCGTATAGGGTATGGTCAGGAATTGTATATCTATTCCTTCCTACTTCAATTCAAAATTATGCTTGGAAATTATTCACAATAAAATATGAAGTGTTTTCAATTTATTTTTAAAAATTCAAATTTGAATATGATGTCCCTTGAAAATATAAACTACATTTCAGTATTTGTATTAGTTATATCATTAATTTTAATTTCAATCATGATTTTAAGTTTAGTGTTATTTTTATATATTTTTCGGTTTCTTTTTTAAACATCACATTTGAATATCATGTCCTTTCAATATGATCCATTCTTCTGTATCGTCAGCACCAGCTGATTATAAATAACCACATTTCAATGTTGTTTAACATAATTTTTATACAGGATCTATCCTCAACCCCTTGATTGTTTCTAGTTTCTTGAAAATGTAGTTACTTTCTTCAAAAAATTTAATTATCAGCTCAAAATAAATTTTCTGCTGTTAAAAGTAAAAATTTACGGTAAAAAATAAAAATCTCAAACTCACAAATATATTAAACTACACATTTTATCAAATTTTGTCTACTCAATTGTGTGTTTTCTTCACAAATTGATAGAACTATTTATAGAATTTTTTTGGAAATAATCCAAAAATAAATACATCATTATTTACATTATCACACACTAATTTTCAATATTTACAACTCTTATTTTCAACATTCAATAATTTCAACTCTTATTTTCAACATTTCCCCTTGTGATGATGATCATGACACAATGATTGTCTTATTACGTGTTTTTATACTGCTTTGTTGAAAATATTACTAGGAAAAACCCATTGGGATAAAAATCATAGTAAGGGAAAAATAGTGCAGTCACGTAAACTCTCCCTCATGTTAACACGAACGATTCTTCACAAATTTCGTAAATTGCGCATCTCAATTTTATATATATTCTTTCTGAATATTGTCGTATGAAGTGCCTTTGTGAAGAGATCTGATGAGTTTTTACATGACTGAATGTAACGAATATCAATATCTATATTCTTCTTAAGCTCTTGGGTGAATGCGAAGAACTTAGGTGGAATATGTTTAGTCTGTCACTTTTTATGTATTCTTTTTTATTTGAGCTACACATGAAGCATTATCTTCATTTAGTATCATATGCTTCTTGTCGAATGATAATCCGCATGAGATTTGAATATGTTAGGTCATTGATTTTAGCCACACACATTCACGACTTGCTTCATGTAGTGCAATAATCTCGACGTGATTTGATGAAGTTGTTATGAGTGTTTGTTTCTATGAACCCGAAGAAATTGCAGTGCCTCCATGAGTAAATACATATCTAGTTTGAGAACGTGACTTGTGTGGATCAGATAAATACCCAGCATCAGCATAACCAATTATGCTTTAGTTGGTCTCTTTTGAATACAAAAGTCCAAAGTCTGTCGTTCTTCGTAGATAACAGAATATATGTTTAATTCTGTTCCAGTGCTCTTTGTTGGATATGAGCTAAATCTTGCCAATAAATTTACAACAAAAGATATATCAGGTCTTGTACAATTTGCAAGATACATAAGGGCACCAATAACACTTAGATATGATAATTCTTGATCAAGCATAACTTCACCATCTTCACATTGACGGAATGAATCATTTTCTATGTATAATAGTCTAACAATTATCAAATTATTTAAAGAATTTGATTTTTCCATACTAAAATGTTTAAGGACATTTGCTGTATAATCTGACTGGTAAACAAATATTCCACATTCTTTTTGTTCAATTTGCAAACACACACAATATTTTGTTTTTCCAAGGTCCTTCATTTCAAATTCTTCCTTCAAGTACGACACAACTTCTTGAATTTTCTTATTCGTTTCAATGATGTTTAAATCATCAACATATACAACAATAATTACGCATCCGGACGTTGTTTTCTTAATTAAAAAGCAATGGAATATTGAATTGTTAACATATCTCTTTTTCATTAAGTGTTCACTTAGCCGATTATACCACGTTCAGACGGATTGATTTAATCCATATAATGATCTTTGCAATTTCACAGAATAACATTATCTAGGTTTTGAACTTTGTACTTCAGGCATCTTAAATCCTTCAGGGATTTTCATATATATATATATATATATATATATATATATATATGTATATATTATAAATATTACTATCGACTGATCCGTATAAATAAGATGTGACAACATCCATAAAATGCATTTCTAAATTTTCAGATACCGGCAAACTAATCAAATACCGAAACATAATTGCATCCATAACAGGAGAATATGTTTCTTCATAATCAATTCTTGGCCTTTGAGAAAAACCTTGTGCAACAAGTCGAGCTTTATATCTTAGTATTTCATTTTTCTCATTTCGCTTTCGAATAAAAACTCATTTGTACCCAAAAGATTTTACACCTTCAGGTGTAAGGACTTTAGGTCCAAAAACTTTACGTTTATTTAGCGAATTCAATTCAACCTGGATGACATCTTTTCATTTTATCCAGTCCTGTCGATTTTTACATTCACCAAAAGATTGTGGTTCATGATCTTCATTGTCATTTATGATGTCAAATGCCACATTGTAAGAAAATATCTCATCAATTTCTTTTATATCTTTTCAGTTCCATATTTTTCCAGTATTAATATAATTGATAGAGATTTCATAATTCTCATCAGTTTGTGGTTTTGACGGAACATTTTCATCAGCATGTATTTATGCCGGAATATCATTCTCTATTTTGTGATCATCGTGTTTCTCTTTGTTTTTTTTTCAGGATTTTTATTCTTGGAACCGATTGGCCTTCCACGCTTCAAGCGTTTAATGACAACATGAGTGTCTTCAATTTTTTTCTTTGGAATTTCAATTTGAGCATGGGTATTTACAGCATGTATATATGATTTGATGACCCATTTTGTATCTGCAAATGCATCTGACATTTGATTTGCTATTCTTTGCAAGTGCACAATTTGTTGTACATATTTTTCACATTTTTTAGTTCTTGGATCCAGATGTAACAATGATGATGTATACCATGTAATTTATTTTTTGATATTTTTTTCTCTCCCTAACATTGGGAAGATTTTCTCATTAAAACGTGTTGTAAACACGTCGCATGTCTGAGACTCAAGATATCGAATGATTGACGGGCTATCATAACCAACACAAATTCCGATCTTTCTTTGAGGTCCCATTTTTGTTCGTTGAAGCTGTGCAATAGGCACATATACCATACATCCAAAAATTCTCAGATGAGAAATATCTGGTTCTTTACCAAAGGCAAGCTGCAATAGCGAGTATTTATGATATGCACTTGGTATGATGCAAATTAATGCAGCAGCATATAAAATTGCATGTCCCCATATAGAAACAAGCAGTTTTGTTTTCATAATCATTGATCTAGCAATCAGTTGTATATGTTTAATTAATTATTCAGCTAATCCATTTTGTGTATGTACATGAGCAACAAGATTCTCAACAGTGATTCTTATTGACATACAATAATCATTGAAAGTCTGGAAATTAATTCACCAGCATTATCAAGTATAATTTTCTTGATTGTATGATCGGGAAATTGATTCAGTAATTTTATTATTTGAACAAGTAATCTTGCAAATGCCACATTTCGAGTTGATAATAAACATACATGTGACCATCTGCTGGAGGCATTGATCAATACCATAAAATATCTAAATGGTCCACATGGCGGATGAATTGACCCACAAATATCACCCTGAATACGTTCAAGAAATATAGGTGATCAGTTTGGATTTTAGCTGTTAATGATCTTATAATAAGCTTTCCAAGAGAACATGCTTTGCATTGAAACTTATTATTTTGAAAGATCTTCAGGTCTTTCAGCGGAAGACCATGTGTACTTTCTATAATTCTTCGCATCATTATTGAATCTGGATGTCCTAATCGATCATGCCAATTAATCAGTTTGAAGAATTATCAACTACCATTTTTTGATTCAATTGGACTTATATATGTATAATGCAATCCAGTATGCAGCATTGATAGTTTTTCAACTACATATTTTTTTCCTGATTTATATGTGGTAAGATACATATATTTCTCATTTCCTTCATTTATTGTTTGAGTATCATATCCATGAGAATATGTGTCATTAAAACTCAACAAATTTCTTTTCGATTGTGGTGAATACAAAGCATCAATTATCAGAAATTTTGTACTATTAAGTAACAAAAAATGTGCTTTACTACAACTTTTAATCAAGTCTACAGGACCTGATGTTGTATTCGTCATTGTTTTTGTTGGTTTATTTCCAAGAAATATCTTTTATCTCAGAGAATAATGTTTGTTGTACCACTATAAGTCATACAAACTTCCATGGGATTAGTTCCTTGTTTAGCTTTGTTCATAGCAGTTTACATATTTGAACTTCAAAAAAAAATATGTAATGAAAAAATTTACTGACAATACATTTGTAATTTATTGAAAAATATAAGGCATATTATAATTATACAATAAAATATTAGCATATGAGCACATGAAAAATAAAATATTTTACATTTCAATTACACCAATATATTGATCATTTTCAGAGAAATCATTAAGAAAATCTGCAGCATCAAAATGAGTTGAATCACTCAAATGGACACTATGTTCAATGAATTTGGTCTCCTTTTCTTTTCCTTTATTGATTCTTTATAGAGCTTACAAAGGTGCTCGGGGGCTCGACAAATACGAGACCAATGTCCTGGAGTGTCGTATCTAAAACAAGAAATTTCAAATCATTTTGAATTATTTCATTAACACTCATGTTCTCATGATGCCTTTTCAGTAGGTGGTTCGTGACGCTCTTTTGAGATGAGTTATAGAAGTAACTATCTCAATTGTTTTCAAAACCATTGTCGCGACCACGACCACTTCAATGTCCATGTTCACGACCACTACCTCGAATTCGACCTCGAACAGAACCTTGTCTTTGACTTTGATTTTGGTTTCCAGGTTTAAATTCATTTTTACTTACAACATTCATTTCTGGAAATGTTGTTGATCTAGTGGGTCGAGACTGATGAATTCTTATTAGCAGCTCGTTGTTCTTTTCCGCTACAAGAATACATGCGATAAATTCAAAATATCTCGCAAATCCACTCACTCTATATTGTTGTTGTAGAGTTATATTTGATGCGTGAAAAGTGAAAAATATTGTTTCAATCATTTCCGATTTCGTAATCTCATGTCCACAAAATTTTGATTGCGAGATTATTCGATACATTGTCGAGTTGTAATCACTGACTTTCTTAAAATCTTGGAATCTTAACGTATTTATTCATCACGGGCGGTCGGAAGTTTAACTTCCCTTGTATGTTCAAATCTTTCTTTTAATCCTTTCCATGAAGCCATGAGATATTCACATTTTAATCCTTCATCAATATGTCCACACAAAAATATTATAGCTTTTGCCTTTTTTGTGATGATGAGATACCATTTTCCGTAATGGTTTCACTTAGACCCAATGACTTAAGATGCAATTCTACATCGATAGTCCATGACATATAATTTTTTCTCGTAATGTCGAGCACAACAAATTCGAGCTTTACCAAATTTGACATGGTGGTCTAGAAAAATAACAATACGTTTAATTAGTTAAGTTCTAAATCTATTAATATGTCAATTAAAATTAACAGATAAATTATAAGTACAAGCATTCTTAAAGATAAAGAAAAAACACGAGACAAATATTATCCGATAAATACAAGACTAGTGAGTATAATAACCAAATAATTATACAAAATAACCTTGAAAGTATCATCTTCTTCTTCTTCGAAAGTTTTGATGAAGAAAATTTTTAGGGAGAAAGAATAAGTTTGGAGTGATTGAATGTGTTTGTAAAATCATATTTACAGAGTAAAAATTAGTTGTTTATGACCGTTACAAAATTTTAAAAAAATAAATGTATGCATGTGTAAATTTATGGTAATAATATGATATATATAATGTTAATCATGTTTAAATAATTATGTATATCACTTCACAATAGTATAATGAGGTGTCAGGGGCTCTTTTTATATAATATTGTGACATTATACAAATATATATATAATTATTATATAACACAATAAAAATATATAAATAGTGAAATAATCACATCACGTTATTATAATGAGGTGTCATAGACTCTTTTTATATAATAACATGATATTATATATTAAGTATATACACAATAAAAATAAATAAACAGTAAAATAAATATTCTTACTTTTGAATATTGTTACCTTTTTCTTGTGTTTTGGAGCTTGAAAAAATATGAAAAACCGAACATTCGAGTATCGTGCTGATAACGTGTTAAAAATAAAAATTTACGGTAAAAAGTAAAACCTCAAACTCATAAAATATATTAAAATACACACTTTATAAAATTTTATCTACTCAATTGTGTGTTTTTCATAAATTGAGAGACTTATTTATAGAATTTTTTTTAGAAATAATCTAAAAATAAATACATCATTACATACATCATCACACACTAATTTTCAATTTTTACAACTCTTATTTTCAACATTCAATAATTTCAACTCTTATTTTCAACATCTGCAACTTATTCGAACAACCCTTTTCATTTCCAGAAGTTTACTCTCATTCTAAGATATCAATATATCCTTCAGCAAAATAAATACATTGAATGGTGGGTGGATGTTATTTAGTCAAAAAAAAATTGACAAGATATTTGTCAAATTTGGCTATAAATTTGGCCGAAGGATATGAGAAATTTTTGCATTCAGACATTTCTCTCATAAATAAAAACATCATGAGAATTATATTCTCAGTTTTTTTATCTCATTTAATAGCATTTGAGTGCTTAGTTCTATAATATTTGTGAGTTATTTGTTTTCCTGTAAGATAATAGGTGTGTTTTACCTTAATAATTTTTAAAAATTTTCACGTAAATCTCAATATATAATATATTGTTATTTTCATATTTATTAGCTAATATAGTCTCGCCTAACTGCCACAATAACAAGTTACTACTACACTTCTTTTATGATTCAACTATGTTCTTGGAGTTTGGAAGTTCGTATATTTTGTTGTTTGTGCCTATGTAAATACTCGTTGTAATTCAAGCTCTTTTATTTCATCTTCGGGTGGGAGTTCGCGTGATGTTAATTATTCCGTGGTAATTCGATTGATTTCTCCAGGCCAAGTTCGTCTTTGCAGATGGCAATAGCAAAACCCCTAATTTTTTATTGTCAATCCCGCTTGCTACCTGCAGGAAAATTTATGAAATTGATGCGAGGCGTGATAATGCTTGTCGATAGATTTTCCAAACGTTTCTTTTGCGCTGCTGCGTTTTCTAACCCACGCCCATGGCTTTTCGTGGGATTGGGTAACACTGGAGATAAATATATGGGCACTAGACACAACGTCGGCTTTGAACTAATCGATGCATTTGCTAAATCACAAGGGATTTCAATGGATGCCGTTCATTGCAAAGCCATCTTTGGGAAAGGTTCTGTCTAGTGCTCATTTTTTCCGTTGTTTCTTACAGTTGTATTTTTTTCTCTTTTGTGTACGTGTGTTTTTGGCTTAGTGTAGTTTTTGAATGTTTCCTTCAGGTTTTGTTCACGGAGTTCCGGTTTTTTTGGCGAAGCCTCAGACTTACATGAATTTAAGCGGCGAATCTGTAAGCAGTTAACAGATAACTTTTTTCGAGAATATGCGAGTGTGGACATTAAACTGTGACGTTAATTTCAGTTCTTGGTTGATTCATGACATTTGTTGCTGTTTTGCTTGCTATACCAAACAAAAAACTATTTTTTTTGCTTTGACTGGTGTAATTTTTAGTTCTGCGATTGTTTCGGAAATTTGTAGAGATGAATCCATGTAATAAAGATTTTTCTTAGATGCATGTAAAATGTGTCAAATAACAGATGAATGCTTTTGTATCTAGAATGTGTTTAGTTATGGTGGTTTGGGTTGCATAAGTACTGACATGTGAAAAAAATGTTAGAAATTGTATGTTATGCCCTGCATTTTTTGTGATTCTACCTGGCAGTGTAGGATTTACTTTATGTATAAAATTTTATCAATTTTTATTTGAGATAAGTGATCGCCTCCTCTGCCCTCATTGGATTGCTCTTGGGATCCTATCATTCAGAAAATCCCCTTTCCATGTGGCAGATGACTAGGATACTCATATTTAAGTTTTGGTGTGCCTGATAACCTCTGATTCATTTTTAAGTTAGTGATGAATGATAGGACATGTGTTATTCCACTTACAAAAATGATTTAGAGAAATATATCGTTTAAAATTGAAAGCAAGTGTATGTATGTTGCCAACTATTAATGAACCAGTATCCTTCTGATCACGACCAATCTTTTTTTACCCTATGAACAATAAAACTTATCCAAGCGCCCAAGCAGGTGTGGTTGGATAGTGCGTTTGGTGGTTCTCCAAAATTTCCCCTTTTATTTATCAACAACTTAGATGCATTTACATTATAATTTCTGAACAAGTTCATAATTTGTTTTGATAAAACATGTACATGTTTTCCACAGTTTTTTTTAGTAATGTGAATTGGATGTTTAAATACGATGTCTGACAGATTTGATCCAATACTATGCTTTTTGTATCAGTACTACAGTTCATACATATGATGTATGTCCCCCTCCGTTAACAACCTCTTTTTTTTTTCTTTTTTTCTTTTTTTGCAGAGCGGTCCTATGGCGGCTTATTATAAGCTTCCTCTCAATCGAGTTTTAGTGGTATCATTTTACTGACAATCTGAAGTTTCATACTTGTTGATTGGATTACTAATTAGGGTCTTAATCTGACGCTTCATGTTTTGTTGCTTTAGTTTCATGATGACATGGGTTTACCTTGTGGGGTACTCCGTCTTCACTCCAAGGGAAATCATGGAAGTCACAATGGGTACGAAAAAGAGCTTTCAAATTTTTTTAATTTCTAAGATAATGTAGATGGCATTACTGATCAAGGGGCTTGGTCTCTCACTTTGATGGGTTTATGCTGTTTTTTTTAATTAATTTGATGTGATGAATTATATGGAGTTGATTTTATTTCAAGTTATATATTTGTATAAAGGATATAAGTTTTATTCTAATGATGTTCAAATACTCTCAAACATAGCTTAAAATCAAACCATACTTGAGCTTCATGATCTAAACTGAGACTAGCTATTTCAATCATGGTATATGCTTGCTATTCTAATTACGGAGTGTATGCTAGTATTCTAATTACAGAGTATATGCTATCTCCTTGTAGAATTTGTGCATGATTAATATAAATTCCAAATTGTGATTGACATGTGTATCAGTTTTTTATATTTTTGAAATTAATTTCTATTAAAGCATTAAAAAAATTAGAAGAAAACTTGAAAAGATTAACATGCAGGTTGAATTTGAGACGCCCATAATTTCCCCTCCTTCATAATATCCATGTTATGTCCACCTAAAGTCTGAATAAATACAACAGTCATGCAGCAATATCTTAGTTATATGACATTTTCCTTGCCACCATTGTCAATTTGATTTTTTCTGATGTGTATTTCTCTCTGCTGGATGAACTAAATTAACCTAAATTTTCTGAAATTTGTAGGCTGAAAAGTGTGATCTATCATTTTCGTGGGAATAAAGAATTTCCTCGGCTAAGAATTGGTTAGTTTGTGTCCCTACTTCAGATTTTGCGGTCAGCCATCAGTTTCACCGCAACTGACAGGATCATGTAAAAAATATTTAGGCATTGGGAGGCCTCCTGGTCAGATGGATCCAAAAGCGTTCCTTCTTCAGAAATTCAACGCCAAAGCTCGTGAAAGAGTATATCACTCGGGCCGCTTCGTCTTGTTTTCAACAATTTCTTGCACCAAAATCTCTTTTCTATGTGGCCTTAATTTTGAGAAAATGCAGAGACAGAGCCTTTGGTGAATTTTTACGAATTTGCATTTGATGAACAATCTGTCTTTATAAATTCCTAATCTCAAGTTTCCCATTTATAGGTTAAGATTACTATGTGAGTTTGTTCGACTCATAATCATATGCAAAATTTGTCTGACTGGTCTGACAGATGGAATCTTTTGTTCATGGAGTAGTAGCATTTGGCTGTTCAAAATAACTTCACATGAATGGAATCCTTGAGTAATATCTTGTTGATTATGGTGTAATTAATGAGTTATACCACATATTGTTAGTGTAATTAATGAGTTATACCACATATTGTTACGTGTTTACTTTAAAAATTTCATCTTCCAGATTCATCCTTAGTGCTTGTATGTTTTTTCCAGAAAATCCTAAAACTCATCACTTAACATTAATATAAAGCATAGCTTTACTAATATGCCGCCATTTGGGCCTGGCAGATTGATGTTGCATTAGAAGAGGGTGTTGATGTGCTGAAAGAAGTCTTGTCAAAAGGCTTGACAGAGAGTGCTAGATGTTTCAATAGGGAGCAGAAGTATAAACATCTAAGACTGCAGACTATGCCAGTATGACTCTATCCAGGTACTCTGAACATAACAATTTGGTCTATTTCATTTCACATGGTTAAGTTGTACTGAAGCATCCACAGATGTTTGTGATTTAGTTTCCTTTCACCGACCTTTCTGAATAGAATGACTTGTGATGGCTTGATATCTCACTTCATGAGGTAGATTCTACATTGGATCAGGTTTGGCCAGACAAAAAATTATTACAATTTGATAGATATTTGTTAATTGCTATGTTCCCACTTACACCATGTAAACAAGGTGACCAGAAACTTTTGTGCGGAAAAAATACTCTCATTTCTGAATGATTACCTGTTGTATCATGTACATTTATACAAAAAAAGGCTGATCCAAAATAAGGCTAGTCTATAATCTGCTATGCTTGATTTTAGGAATGAAATATGTTTATTCTATAATATATTCCCATTTTCTACACTCCCCTCAAGTGGCACCTTCATGAAAATGGCATACAGAGTATTCCAGTCTACTTTTTCTTTGATGAAGAGTCCATCAACTTCAATTTGTTTGGTGCGATCATGTTGAACCGGGTTATTCACAATATTGATTGTGAATTTGTTATCACAAAATAGTTTCATTGGACCGTACGAGTCTAGTTTCTATTCTTCGAGTACCAATTTATTCGCAGAATCTCATAAACTCCATTGGCCAATGGCCACAACTCTTAATTCAGCCTCAACATTACTTCAGGCTACGACGTTCTGTTTTTTGCTCCTCTAGGTGACAAGATTTCTCAAAGTAATTTACAATATCATGTAGCAAATCTTCTATCTGATATTGACCTCGCCCCATCTGCATCTGTAAAGACTTATCCTATAAACTAAGATAAAATGTTCTTCATATGATGAGTACATGAATTGACTTGCTACACTAACAACAAAGGCAACATCCAGGCACATATGCGAGGAATAAATAAGTTTCCTTATAAGTCACTGGTATCATCCTTCGTCAACCGGAATCCCTTTCGAATCTCCACTCAATTTCAGATTTAGGTCCCTAGGAATATCACTCGGTGGACAACCACTCATCCATGTTTCTTCAAGAAGATCTAGTATACTTCTTTGATGATACATATATATTTTTCCTCGACCTAACAACTCCATTCTCAAGAAATACCCAGATCTTTTACCTCAAATTTTGGCACAACACACCATTTTAATCTTGCTATCTCAATAGCATCACTCCCTCTGAGAATAATATTATTAATATCATCCACATACACAATCAATATAGTTATCTTACCATCATAGTTATTTAGGGTGCAATGCGCACTAAAGCACTAGGATACCCTGGAGCCTGTGGCGTAAGACAAGGCACACGTTTTATCGAAGTAAAACGAATTTTAAATAAATTTTAAAATTCAATATATATAAAGTGATTATACTATAAGGACTGTGCGGAAATAGACAGACTGAAACTCTTTTGAACAAAATTACTTATCAAAACTTAGTTGTGTTATCAAATGAGAGGTAAAAAAGATAAAGTGAAAAGTAAACTGACCCGAATTTGTTACTGGATTTTCGGATACTTCAATACTTCTACGTTACCTCTTCTTCTTCAAGGAAGGGTTGTACTGAACGATTTTAGTAATTACAAGCCATTTGATTGAATAACGTTCAACGGCCAGAAATAACTTGTTCTAATACCACTTGTTAGGATCGGAAATATATTTAGGGAGGTGAATAAATTTATCTCAAAAATGTTACAATATTTCGGTTGGGTTAGCGACATTGAAATGAAATTCTTGTCAACTAAGTTTTTAGTAAGTCAACAGTAAGGACTGTGCGGAAATAGACAGAGTGAAACTCTTTGAACAAAATGACTGATCAAAACTCAGTTGTGTTATCAAATCAGAGGTAAAGAAGATAAAGTGAAAAGAAACTGGCACGAGTTTGTTTATGGATATTCGGAGACTTCAATACTTCTACGTCATCCCTTCTTCCTCACAGAACTTCTTTCTCACGGAAGGATTGCACTAAAAGACTTTACTAATTACAAGCAATTTGAAATCACTTACTTCAAAAAGACTTAACAATGCCTAACTGAAATTCTTAGTAAACTTCAATCTAAATCAAAATGAGCATTAAGACTTCTTGCTCTCCATTACACGGATTTCACAAAGAAATTCTAAGCAGGAATTGATCCTTAAATGATCAGATAATATCTTATCGGAGTGAGATTGCTTTTATCAGTTTGGGTGCAGAAAAAAATAGATGAGTTAATTTAGGGAGTTGGAGAGCCTTAAAAGCTTGTCGAACTGATAGATTTATAAATTTTATCTGCAACGGTAACATTTTTAAATCATATATCTGTTTCCAAATACAAATATCGTCGTTGTCATGTCATGTTCTTTTTGACATATTCTGGTAGTGTGCATGAATTCTGACATTCTGTTTGAGAATAAGTGGCTGCTAGTACACAAAAATTTATCTGATATTTCAGCTGGACTCTGATTCTCAATCACTGAATATACTGATATTCTTATGAGAATGTTTGAATTTGAGCTGACTGATCGACTGAAATAAACTATAAGTTTATCTTGGTCGTCAGTTGGACTTCTTTAGAAAACTTTTGCAATATTCAGTTTTCTTTTTAAATTCAGCTCTATAATTATCTATTTAATCAGCGATCTTCTTGAATCACCAAAACTAAAAAAAGTTATAAAAAAGTCTTTATTGGATTATTATTATTCTTATTATGTGCTCGACTATCTATTTCACAATGTACGATGCATATTTCAATTTGGTCAGTTTTTTATTTTATAAGTTTTAACCAGCAGGAGTGTATTTATTTTGTATATAGGACGTTTGTGAATGCGAGAGAAGCTTAGGAGATGCTGAAGCTTGGTCAATCGTTGATAAAGAAATGAAGCCCGAACACAAAAGCTAGCAATTTATTGCTTCACAGAATTTCACATAGCCGACTGTTTCTTCCTCAATTCTTTTGTGCTCTTTATGCTTCAAACTTGTATCATATAATTTATGGTTGTTTAGCAATAATGATTTATTTTTTGACTTGTAGATTTATACAACATTGACTATTTTTAAGGTATTTGGAGGATTACATTACCTAAGCTTATTCCTTGGTTACTTTGAAGATCGAACAATTAAAGCTGTGTTTGGTTACAAATTCGGAAGTAATAATGTCGTGTTTTGGAAGAATTTTATTGGTTTTATCATTCAATTTGACGATAGTTTGTTTTTTCAAAACTGGTTACTTTTCAATTGTTTTGATGAAAAATACGAATGAAGTATTCTAACTGAATACGGTAAAAAAAAGACAGAATTATTTGGGAATACATAGGGAATTTTATGGTATTGAAGGGGAATTACTGAAGCAAATGGTTGATGGATTGGAACCAGACCAGACGGTTCCTACGTGCAAATAAATATGATATTATTTCATATAATTGATTCTAAGTTGGGTAAGAAGATGGCGTTGTTTGTTCGTAAAAAAGTCGATCAAGCCAAAATAAATAATTAAAATTATGTGTTATTTCTTTTTGTGTGGTGTTCTAGACAGGCATTGATTGATTTTTCGGCAAAAAACGAAGTACTATTTTCATGTCTTCATGCTAGCTAGAGATATAATTGTTCCAGGCAAAAACTTGTGTGAAACGGTCTCACGGATCGTATTTTGTTATACGGATCTCTTATTTGGGTCATCCATGAAAAAGTATTACTTTTTATGCTAATAATATTATTTTTTATTGTGAATATTGGTATGGTTGACATGTCTCACAATAAAGATTCGTGAGACCGTCTCACAAGAGACCTGCTCATTGTTCCATTATCCGTCATCCTCACACATTTTTATTCAAGGTTCAGTTCTTTATTTATCAGCATCTCGATTAGATTTAATTTTTATTTTATATATATATAAGATAATATTATTAGAATTTATATCTTATTAATTTTATAAAATATCATAAATAAAACAAATGATTTGAAAATATAAATTTATTCAATATATACAAACAATTAGTATTCATGTAATACTTTATACGCACACAATGTGTATGCTTCGGCCACTAATATTATATCTATCTAGTTTTCATTGTTTTTTCACTAAACTTTCTATTATAAAAGTGTGAGTTTTCATTGTTTTTTTCACTAAACTTTCTATTATAAAAGTGTGAGTTTTCATTGTTTGTTTACTAAACTTTTCTCATGTCTTATGTTTATCTTTTGATATGTCTAATGTTTGTCTTGTTGTATTAGGGATGTAATCGAGTCGAGTCGAGCCGAACTCTTGAATGTTTGAGCTTGGTTCGTTTATAATCGAGCCGAGCTCGAGCATTATTTAACGAATATATGTATGGTTCACGAGCTTATTCAAGCTTTATCGAGCCTAAACAAGCTTAATAAATATGAATTATACATTAAAATTTCATTAAATTAATTAAAAAGTAAATTACATATTTAAAGAAAAATATATTATTCTTATTAAAATTTGTAAATTTATTATAATAAATAAATTTAATAGATTTTTATATATATTTCATAAATAATATGCAAAATCAATAAATCAAATATCAAAACTATTATTTTTTCATCTAAAAAATTACTAATGAACTTACCAACGAATATGTTCACGAGCTAACGAGCCAAATACTGTAAAGCTTGAGTTTGGTTTGTTTATCTTAACGAGCCTCATTAAACGAGCTCAAACGAGCTTTTATCGAATCGAGCTTTGAATAGCTCACAAACGGTTTGGTTCGTTTACATCCCTATGTTGTATCAGTGTGATTATTTTGTCATTTGTCTGTTGAACTTTGACTTTTCTTATTTCTTTGTTTTTGGTTGGACGGTTTAATCCAGAGTTATTTTTTGAGTTTCAATATTGGTATCTTCACTCTATTTGGCAACATCCACTAATTCGAAACTTAATTTGAAAGCTATATTTCGACTCGGATGTATTCGGGATGATGCTAATAACCAACAAATGGTAAGTGATTTTCCTTGTATGGATCATATTTCAATGAAAACTTGATGAGTCGATCCATTTACACATTTTGTTTTTACTGTTATAGTATTTTTGTAATTTTGTCATTTGTCGGATATTTAACTTTGAATTTCTTCTTTCTTGGTTTTTGGTTGGATGATTTAATTATATAATTACATCTCGATTCTCGATGTTCAATCTTTTTATTATATATATTGCTTTGGAGATTTGAAAGTTTTTCGACCTCGGTCATGTTAAAAAAACCATATATAATAATGTATAATTTCAATTTACAACTTTAACTTAAATAATTTTTTGTAGACAGTGATCATTATTTTTATTCTCATATGAAAGTGTTGAGCTTTTTTAAGTTAAATGTGTTAATATATTTCGATTTCACAAAACAATCACAATGGCTGAAATCATATTAGTGTTAATCTAATGTGTATTGTTTTGATTCATCTATGTGTAATTAATGTGTTTTCTTCAATTTTTATTCATCTACTTTTATTTGTTGGGTACATAAATTTTTATGTTAATAATTTTAGATGTTATATTTAATTTAATTGTGGTGATGAGAAGTCAAAACCAGTAGGCCGTTATAGCTAATCAGAAGCCCTCGTATCGCTTTAACAAAAGCAGAACTCGACTTAGAAACCAGAAGCAGAACATAAATTTAAAAGCAGAACTTAGCTTAAATAGAAGTAAATTATCGTCTTTTACTTGATCGTTACAGTCTTAAATGTTACCGTTACTTTACCTAGTACTAGCATTAATTGCACCATTAATGCTGTACAAAGACATTTAACGTTCCTTACTAGTTTTGGTATGAAACAAAACTGATTAATCTGAAGATTTCTGCAAGACCTTTTTTAGGTACTAAAATTGATTTTACTCAGGAGCCTCAGAAGCTGTTTTTGATTATAAACGTTGGACTCAAGTTTTCTATATATATAGAAGTCAATCCTTTATAGAAAACAGCGTTATTATCTTTATCAACGCAACGATTATTCCAACGCGAGTTTGAGCTATCATCAACTACTATTTATCTTCAAACTCAACATACAGAAAAGCAGCACACGCTTTATTCTAACATCCGATCTTTTGAGATCATATTGTGCTGCTATTGTTTCATAATCTCTTCAAGCTAAATAATTTACTACATATTATTGAGAAGATTTTGAAATCTGGAAAAGAGTCTTTTCCAGAACTTTGTTGTAATCTTTTACATCGTGTTGAGAAACTAAGAGTTTCAGTAGGTGAAGGATAAGCCCTACTGAAGTGGGTGTGCACAAGTGTTATACTGTAATAACCAAAGTCTTTTAGTGATACCTTCTGGAAACAGAAGAAGGAGAGACGTTAGAAGATTTTATCTTCGAACTTCCAGAAACAAACGCTGTTATATTGCCTACTGTTTTATTGTTTTCACCACATACCATCGGATCATTTCTGCACTTATTATTGTGATCTGCTGGTTATATATTCGAACAAGATAAGCTATAATCTCTAACATGATTCTAGCACATTTTGCAAAAGCATACAACAAAGGAACGAGTTTATTCACCCCCCTCTAAACTCCATATCGATCCCCAACAAGTGCTATCAGAGCAGATTTTTTCTTGTTCCGAAAATTCACAACAAATATGGCACACTTCAGCAAAGTACCCATGTTTTCAAAAGAAGATTTCGATGACTGGAAGATCCGGATGCAAGCCCATCTTGCAGCTCAAGATGATGACATGTGGTTTGTCATCACATATGGTCTCCTGAAAATTTTAAAGCCAAATACAGCTATTGCTATTATTGAGGGGGCACCACAGATGGTTGAAAAGCACAGAAGTGAATGGACTGACGAG
Organism: Primulina tabacum; assembly: GCF_025594145.1. NCBI lineage: Eukaryota > Viridiplantae > Streptophyta > Magnoliopsida > Lamiales > Gesneriaceae > Primulina > Primulina tabacum. The sequence goes on along the minus strand of NC_134552.1, from coordinate 50,985,532 downwards.
GACAAAAAGAAAGCTAATCTAGACAATGTTGCGAAGGACATTCTCTACAAAACGCTTGATAAGAACACCTTCAGTAAGATCAAGATGTGTTCTACTGCGAAAGAGATTTGAGAAAATCTCATCCAAATCTGTGAAGGAAATGAACAGACAAATGAGAACAAGTTATCTGTAGCCATGCAAAAATTTGAAAATCTCAAAATTAAAGCTGGAGAAACTCTGAGCGAGTTTGATGAACGTTTCAGCAGCTTGGTAAATGAGCTAGCAGCTCTGGAAAAGGAATATGGACAACAGAGAAATAACAATCAAAGTAATGAGAGCTTTACCCATGGAATGAGATGTAAAAACTATGGCTATGAGAGTATCTAAAGATCTGAACAAGTTAGAACAACACAACTTGTTTGCAGACTTAAAAGCCTATGAGTTCGAACTGGAAGTGAGAAGTGGAGAAGAGCCCTCATCGAATCCACCTACCAAGGCTCTTAATGCTACTGCTGCAGTTGCTCCAAGTGCATCACCTGCTACTGCCATTGATAGCACATCTGAAAAGACTGCTGAACAGATCAGCATGATGCTATGTCCTTATTTGTGAAGAAATTTTTTAAATTCATGAAGAAGAATCACCGAGCTTACCAGGGTCCTAACCGAAACTTTAATAAGGATTCACCACCTGGTGACATGGCGTGTTTCAACTGTGGAAAAGTCGGGCATTTCATTGCTGATTTCCCGAAGCCTAAGAAGGATGATCAGAAGAAAAAAGAATACAGGAGAAATGACAAGAAATCCAGAAGAGACCGCAAAGCGAAAATTGCTGAAGAAAGCAAATCAAAATGGGCGGATTCTAGTTCTGAGTCTTCTGACTCAGAAAGTCATTCCAGTGATAGCGATGCAGAAGAGATCAAACATCTCATGGTAGACACTGAATCAACCTCAACATCTGGAGAGGTATTTGATTTTGACTCTAATGAATTTACACGAACTGATTTGGTTAAAGCACTGCATGACATGGTAGAAGAGTACTCAAGACTTTCTCAATCATTCGAGGAAGTTAAAACTGAAAATCAAAACTTTAGAGATCAAATCAGTAAGTTTACTTGCTTGCAAGAAAACAGCTGTAGTGATCTAAAAGTTGAGATAAGTAAGTTGAAGACTGAGAATGACAGAGTAAATGCAGATTACCAGACTATGAGGTCTGTGAATCAGAAGCTATCGGTTCTGGTAAATGCATGGAACAAGTATTCTGTTTACTAGAGAAGATGCAAGAATTACAAAAGCAATATGGAGAGAGGAGTGGTCTCGGATTCAGTAATAATGAAAGCACTTCTGAAAGAAGTATTAAGCCATAACTGGATACAAGCAAAGGGAAATACATTCATTTTGTTAAATCCGGTGTGGTATATGAACCTGTAGTACCAACTGTTCAAGTTGAAAGGTTTGTAGATCAGACGAACAAAAGGAAGCATTATGGTTTGGGTTTTGTTGAACCTAAGAGAATAGTCCACCAGAGTTCTGGATCCAGTAAAGGATTCAACTCAGGAGGGCAACCCTCAATGAATGTTAGAAATTACCATTACTATAATTCTAGACCTGTCCAGAAGAGATACAGACCAGACGACAAAAACAGAAGGGAAGTACAACATCCTATAATGCATTCTGTTAGAAATAACAGACCTTTAGCTGCACATACTGTAGAGCCCAAAATCAGTACACGTAAAACTCATGCATTTATTTAAGTGTTAAATCATTTATTTAAATTTAAAATGATTTTTAGTGATGCATGATTTATTAAATTGCATTATTTTAATGTTTATGTGATGCACGTTAAAATATTTCTCGAGTTTCATGTTTCAGGCGATTATTCGATGCGGGATCGAGGAAAAGAGTCCGGTGACGGTTTTGGCATATTTTTATGTGGTATTTTATTTTTAAGTTAAGGTTGGGGCATATTAATTAATTTAATAAATTTCAGCATTTTAAAGCCTAAATTATGTAAGTAGTGAGTTTAGAATTTTGAAACTTTTAAAGTTGGATTTGTGCATTTTATTTTGTTAAAAAGGAGAATTTTATAAAATTAGTGTGTGTTTATTTTAATTGAGGAGTTGTTTAAAATTAGTGTGAGTTAACTTTTTTGTTAGCATTTTAATTAGTTAATTTAGCAATAATTTCTCCTTATTAAAAACACACACAAGTTACACCCACTCACACACACTTACATGTTTTTACACACACCAAAACACACAACACACACCTACACATTTTATTTTCAGAATTTGAGAGCAAAACCTAGGGTTCTTCCACCATAGAGCAGCCGCCCCTTCCTCTGAATCTTTCCAGCAAAATTTTGTTGATTTTGTTTCAAGAAAACCGTTCCACAAGCGCCCCGGATCAACCCTCGCTTCCTTCTCCGCGTCGGAGTCGTCGTTTCGGTAACGTTAAAGATTTAAAGGCATGTATATTCTGTTTTTCATACGTCGATCTAGTCATATTATGTGTTGCGATGTTTTTATGCGAGAAAATCCATGTGTGATGTAAATGGTTTGAGCATAAAAATTGTTTGATCAATCTATGCAACGTTTTTAGATCTCAGAATTTCGTTTTTGCTGTATTTTGAATTACTGCGATTTTTCGGTCGATTTTCTGAAAATCTTTCAACATATAAAACGTAGAAATTTTTGATACCTTCGATTTGATATAAAATTAGAAATATTTGGATAAAAATTGAGTGAGTTATGGTGTTTTTCGTGGGGCTGCTCAAACTGCGTTTTCTGAAAATTATGCTATTGATGTTTTCTTGAAGTTTATTTGTTGCAGTCTTCGTTGGGAACCGTCGGGTGATCGCTGCTGTGTTTAGGTATATGGAGTATGAGTTTGGGATGAGTTTTGATGCTTCGTTTCGTGTCGATAGTCGTTGGTTGCATTAGAAATAGTAGGAAACAATTGATTTCAAAATTGAGTTTATGGGTATTATTGCGTTGCGTGTGGTGCGTCGTCTCTTTGGGAACGTATGGGGAGTTTTATGGAGTCGGGTCAGTGTCATAGTGTCCTAGGATGAGTCTCGATGGATTGGTTCACGAATCGTATTATTTAGTTAGGAGTATTAAGATGCAAATCGCGGAGTCTAGTACACTCGGCGCCCGAGCGGTAGTTTCTTCCCGCCCGAGCGCCACTCCTTCTGTTCGAGTGTTTTTTTTTCCAGAAGACCTGGCGCTCGAGCGGTAAAGTTTTACCGCTCGAGCGCGGCCCCATCTGTGAGAGTGTTTGGGTTCTTTCTTCTTTTCAAGTTCAATAGTGAGTTCATGTTTTTTATTTTGAGAAATGTTCATACATCATTTTAGAGATTGTTCGGGTTTGATGTCATGGGTTAGTACGATGATTTAACGAGGTCAAGTCCCAAGTGATCTAAAATGTCATAAGCTATTTTTGTACTTCGGTGGTGAGCACGAGTACCTACGTCTAAGCTATGTAAGTTAAGGGTTTGAACGCTTGTTAGTATGTGCAGCAGTGGCCCCAAGCGAGATCCAACGAATCTCTCAACGCCAAGTATGTACGTATGTTCGACGTGCAATAAAAATATTTTAAAGTTTTTGAGGTATGCTAAATTTCTTGTGACCAAATTATGTATGAGATTGGAAAGTGGTAAAGTATGACCAGGGACCAATCCACCCCGTTAAATTATGAACGTGTTTAGATCAGGATTGAAAATCGGTAAAGCATAACCAGGGACGAATCCACCCGTTAAATTATGTACGGGGATCTCATGTATGTGGCCGTGGATCTTTCCTGTCAGCCCAGTACTGTGGTTTAGTCTGATCAGGCGTTTTATGTATGGGTCACTTGCTTTGAAACATATCTCTACGCAAAATGATGAAGTTTATGTATGTTCAAGTATGTACGAAGTAAGAATGTTTAAGAAAAGTTTTACGTTTATGGCATGTCTATGATATGTATATATGTTCAAACTTTTATATGCACGTTCAAGTTCAATTATGTACGTTTTATTTTAAAGTTGAATGTGATTTTATTACGTATTACTCGTTACTTCCAGTTTATACATGTTAAGTCTTTAACTCACTAGACTTGATCGATGCAGGTGATGATGAATTTGAGGAGACGAGGGTTGAGGACCAGTGAGCTGGCTTGGACTGAGCGGGAGGCTAAACCCGAGGACCGTCATATTTTAAGTTTTTATGCAATGTTCGAAATAATCTGATTGTACGTTTTGATTACAATGTTTAAACAATTATTTTTCTTTAGCAACTCTAAAGGTGTTCACTCTTTTGCAAATACTTATTGTTGGACAGTTATTTGTGAACGCAAATTTAGAGTTTATTGGCATTTAAGAAAATTATTATTTTTTCGCAAATTTTAAATAGTTTAAAAGTACGGTACGTTACAGTTGGTATCAGAGCCGACCTCTCTTAGTACGGTGTGGTTCGGGGACGAACCAAGCGGAAGTTGGTGGGCATGTGAGGCCCGGGGCCGAAGAGGGCGGGGGGTGATCGCTGGTGCCATGAGGTTGCACGGACAATGAGCGGCTCCTAGCAGGCTTCTAGGTGGAAGGAACATGAATAAACCGATCCCACACCGGAATGAGAGGGATTCCGAGACTGTTCAATGTAATGGACTTTACAGTAGAAGAGGGCTTAAAAGATTTGATTTGTACTACTCATATCACGAAGGTGCATCTTCTTTTCGGTAGCTCATCACATAAGGATCTCTAAAGTTAAGCGTGCTTGACTTGAGGCAATTCTGGGATGGGTGACCTCCTGAGAAGTTTTCCTAGGGTGCGTGTGAGTGAGGACATAATCATGCTGGAAAGACTCATCTTGGTACAGTGAGGACAATCGTCGAATCTGGGGGGTTATAGTTGGTATCAAAGCAGTGTTCTTGTGAAGGGTTATGCCTACTGCTAGTTGCGAGAAGCTCACGAAGCCACACCTCAAGTCTGTAAGTTTTAAGGTTTTGAATTATTCCTTGTATTAAGCATTAAATCATGATTTCAGCATGTCATGTTTCAAGTTCAAATTACGTGCATCTTATGATATTGATATTATGTTCATGCATGTTGGGTTTACGTGTTGGGTAAATGTTGGAAAGGTATGCCTCCTAGACGTAGGATTGTGCGTGAAGCAAGCGATGAGATTAGGGAAGCCCAGGATGGGGAGAGGGTCACTCCCCCTCGTTCACCCCCAGATATGCAGGCTCAGATGCTTGCAGGGATGACCCAGTTCTTCGCACAGTTTGCGGGAAACCAGACTGCAGTAGACACAGGCGCGAGGCCCGACCGGAGGCAGTTTATGAGAGGTTTCAGAGGATGGATCCGAAGGAGTTCTCGGGGACTACTGACCCAAAGATAACGGAAGGATGGATTAAGTCCATCGAGGTAATCTTTGCGTTTATGGAACTGCAGGATGCAGACATGGTTAGATGTGCCACCTTCTTGTTGACTGGAGACGCCAGGCTTTGGAAGAAAAGTGCATCGGTGTCAGTGGACTTGCAAACACTGACATGGAATGTGTTTAAAGAGGTATTCTACTTCAAGTACTTCACTGAGGAAGTACGATCCAGACTGACCAGGGAATTCATGACGCTGCGACAGGGAGACAGCAGCCTGACAAACTTCGTCAGGGAGTTTGAGAGTGGGTGTCACTTTGTGCCCCTGATTGCAAATGATGCATGGGAGAAGTTGAGGCATTTTATGGATGGGTTGTGGCCGATCTTGCGCCATGTTGTTCGAGTTGCTAGTCTTACGACTTATACAGTTGCCGTGTCGATAGCTTTGGCGGCATGGTATGACCAGATGGACATTGAGGTCGATAGGCGTGGCAAGAGGCCCTATCAGGCACCTTGTTTTGAGGAATCTTTGTAAGTCATTAAGAAACTTAGGATTAAGTGGATATAAGTACTGGAATTAGGTTATCTAAGACTACTTGGGTTGTGTAAGTTTTAATTTCAAGTTTATAAAATAGGTGATCATACGGGGATATTGTGTGAAATAAAAACAAAATGGAATTAGTTGTATTCAACATAGGTTACCAATGGTCGAATATTAAGATTTTTATCGAGTAAGAAATCTAAAATCTTTATATGAGGATTCTAGAATTCTGTGGGTTATAAGTGAAGTTGATTTATTAGAATTAGTCCATCATATTAACAAGGGGAAAACTATTAAGCTTTATACGTTAGAATTAATTAAGTATTGAGGATACGTCAAAGTGTGACATTCGTTCCAATGAGGAATGTTCAAGTGTCTTAGGCCTCAACTATAATGTAATTGGGAAGGAAATAGTTTAAGCATGTGTTTGATGCTAGAAAGGTTTTATTATCTAAGCAGAATATCGATATTCTATATTTTGGGGTTTTATGGATTAATGTTACTCGAAATTTAAGATTAGCAACAATATTATTTGGGATGTACTTGTAAATAGCTAAGTTACGTAAGTTTGGTGTCTTAAGGTAAAGACTCGATTCAAGGATCGTAGGTCAATATTATTACGGGGTTAAGATAAGGTTTAACTTTTGAGTGTAGTACCAAGGATAGAAGTTGATCAGTAACTTTTGGTGCTAAGATTTCTTGGGTTGAACTGCATAAATGCTAATGTAATAGATCGATGAACCTTACGGGTATAGTATAAGGAAACTAAGATACAATAAATTTGAACATCTATTTCTAATTTTGGGAATTGTGAGAAAAGTCAGAATTCGAGGTCATAGTAAAGTAAAACTAAGACATCATTCAGGACTAGATATGGGCATTACGAGTTTTAGTGATGCCGTTTGTACTGACGAATGCTCCAGCAATATTTATGGACCTCATAAACCGAGTATTCCAGCCCTACCTAGAGCAGTTCGTCATAGTGTTCATTGACGACATTCTCATATACTTGAAGAGCCATGAGGAGCACCGTCAGCATTTGGGTATAGTGTTGCAGATTTTGTAGAGATACAAGTTGTTTGCAAAATTCAGTAAGTGTGAATTTTGGTTGGAGAAGGTAGCGTTTTTGGGCCATATAATATCTAGTAGTGTTATTGAGGTGGATCCAGCTAAGGTAGCAGCGGTTAAGGAATGGGTTGAACCGAAGAATGCTTCAGAAATCCGCAGTTTCCTAAGCCTAGCAGGTTACTACAGGAAATTCATTCAGGGATTTTCTTCAATAGCAGTACCACTCACTTCAGTAACCAAGAAGAATTCTAAATTCGTATGGAGTGATGAATGTCAGAAGAGCTTTAACACTTTGAAGCAAGCTCTGATTTCAGCACCAGTTTTAGCCTTGCCAGCAGGGCAAGGTAATTTCGTGCTGTACATCGATGCATCTAAGCTCGGGTTAGGCGCATTGTTGATGCAGCATGGTCGGGTTATAGCTTATACTTCCAGGCAGCTGAAAGTGCATGAGAAGAACTACCCGACTCATGATCTTGAGTTAGCCGCCATTGTCTTTGCGTTGAAGATATGGAGACATTATTTGTATGGCGAGAAATGCCAAATATTTACTAATCACAAGAGTTTCAAGTATTTCTTCACGCATAAAGAATTGAATATGAGACAAATACGGTGGTTAGAGGTGGTAAAAGACTACGATTTTGAGATTAGATACCATCCAGGGAAAGTTAATATTGTGGGCAGATGCCTTGAGCCGTAAAGTTGCAGACGTACCACAGTTGTCAGTGTAGAGATCTCTTCAGTCAGAGGTTCAGAAATTTAGGCTAGAGATTTATCATAACGGCAGGGCTCCTAAACTGTCTAATCTGACCGTCCAGTCTTCTTTGTTTGATCGAATCCGTGAAGGTCAACCTTCAGATGAGTAGATGCAGAAATGGAGACTAGAGGATGAAGCCAAGGGCAGTGTACTATACACAGTGTCCGATGGTATTGTGAGGTACAGAGGTAGGATGTGGGTGCCTAGTGTTGATTCGATCAGAGAGGATATTCTGACAGAGGCACATGCATCTCCGTACTCCATTCATCCAGGAGGTACCAAGATTTACAAGGATTTGCAGATCCTATATTGGTGGCCAGGTATGAAGCGAGATATCCGTCGATTTGTGTCTGAATGCCTCACTTGTCAGCAGGTGAAAGCAGAGAATCAGAGGCCAGCAGGGATTCTTAAGCCACTCCCTATCCCCGAGTCGAAATGAGAGAATATCACCATGGACTTCGTCGTTGGTTTGCCGAGGTCAGTCAGAGGATGTAATGCTATTTGGGTTATTGTGGATAGACTTACTAAGTCGGCACACTTCTTGCCAGTGAAGACTACTGTCTCCATGACACAGTATACGGAGCTTTATATCAGGGAGATAGTCCGATTGCACGGAATCCCAGTTTCTATTGTGTCCGACAGGGACCCGAGGTTTACATCGTCTTTTTGGAAGAGTTTGCATGCAACCATGGGGACGAAGTTGCTATTCAGCACAGCTTTTCACCCGCAGACAGATGGCCAGTCTGAGCGAGTGATTCAAATTTTTGAGGATCTATTGCGAGCCTGTATGATCGATTTCCATGGGACTTGGGAATCTAAGCTATCTCTAGTGGAGTTTACCTACAACAACAGTTTCCAAGCATCTATTTGTATGGCTCCCTACGAGGCACTGTATGTGAGGAAGTGCAGGTCGTCGATTCATTGAGATGAAGTCGGTGAGAGAGCAGAAGTTGGTCCAGAAATAGTTCAGCAGATTGCAGATGTGGTGGTCAAGATCCGAGACAGGATTAAGACCACACAGAGTCGTCAAAAGAGTTATGCTGACAAGAGGAGAAGAGATCTAGGTGATCACGTCTTTGTAAAAATAGCCCCCATGAAGGGTGTTATGAGATTTGGGAAAAAGAGGCAAGCTTAGTCCGAGATTTATTGGACCGTTTGAGATCCTTGACAGAGTTGGGACACTAGCTTATCGTGTAGCCCTACTGCCGAATTTGGCCAGTGTACATAATGTGTTCCACGTCTCGATGCTGAGGAAGTACTTAGCAAATCCTTCGCATGTTTTGAGTTATGAGGCATTGCAGCTTGCTCCAGACTTGTCATATGAGGAAAGACCTGTCCAAATCCTAGACAGACAGGAGCGGAGACTTCGGAACAAGATGACCAAGTTGGTCAAAGTCTGGTGGCCGAATCAATCAGTGGAGGAAGCCACTTGGGAGACCGAAACAGATATGAGGAACCGCTATCTAGAACTGTTTGGTAAGATTTAATTTTGATGACGAAATTTATATAAGTGGGGGAGGAACTGTAGAGCCCAAAATCACTACACGTAAAACCCATGCATTTATTTAAGTTTTGAATCATTTATTTAAATTTAAAATGATTTTTAGTGATGCATGATTTATTAAATTGCATTATTTTAATGTTTATGTGATGCACGTTAAAATATTTCTCGAGTTTCATGTTTCAGGCGATTATTCGATGCGAGATCGAGGAAAAGAGTCCGGTGACGATTTTGGCATATTTTTATGTTGTATTTTATTTTTAAGTTAAGGTTGGGGCATATTAATTAATTTAATAAATTTCAGCATTTTAAAGCCTAAATTATGTAATTAGTGAGTTTAGAATTTTGAAACTTTTAAAGTTGGCTTTGTGCATTTTATTTTGTTAAAAAGGAGAATTTTATAAAATTAATTTGTGTTTATTTTAATTGAGGAGTTGTTTAAAATTAGTGTGAGTTAAATTTTTTGTTAGCATTTTAATTAGTTAATTTAGCAATAATTTCTCCTTATTAAAAACACACACACGTTACACCCACTCACACACACTTACACGTTTTTACACACACCAAAACACACAACACACACCTACACATTTTATTTTCAGAATTTGAGAGCAAAACCTAGGGTTCTTCCACCATAGAGCAGCCGCCCCTTCCTCTGAATCTTTCCAGCAAAATTTTGTTGATTTTGTTTCAAGAAAACCGTTCCACAAGCGCCCCGGATCAACCCTCGCTTCCTTCCCGCGTCGGAGTCGTCGTTTCGGTAACGTTAAAGATTTAAAGGCATGTATATTCTGTTTTTCATACGTCGATCTAGTCATATTATGTGTTGCGATGTTTTTATGCGAGAAAATCCATGTGTGATGTAAATGGTTTGAGCAGAAAAATTGTTTGATCAATCTATGCAACGTTTTTAGATCTCAGAATTTCGTTTTTGCTGTATTTTGAATTACTTTGATTTTTCGTTCGATTTTTCTGAAAATCTTTCAACATATGAAACGTAGAAATTTTTGATACCTTCGATTTGATATAAAATTAGAAATATTTGGATAAAAATTGAGTGAGTTATGGTGTTTTTCGTGGGGCTGCTCAAACTGCGTTTTCTGAAAATTATTCTATTGATGTGTTCTTGAAGTTTATTTGTTGCAGGCTTCGTTGGGAACCGTCGGGTGATCGCTGCTGTGTTTAGGTATATGGAGTATGAGTTTGGGATGAGTTTTGATGCTTCGTTTCTTGTCGATAGTAGTTGGTTGAATTAGAAATTGTAGGAAACAATTGTTGTCAAAATTGAGTTTATGGGTATTATTGCATTGCGTGTGGTGCGTCGTCTCTTTGGGAACGTATGGGGAGTTTTATGGAGTCGGGTCAGTGTCATAGTGTCCTAGGATGAGTCTCGATGGATTGGTTCACGAATCGTATTATTTAGTTAGGAGTATTAAGATGCAAATCGCGGAGTCCAGTACACTCGGCGCCCGAGCGGTAGTTTCTTACCGCCCAAGCGTCACTCCTTATGTCCGAGTGTTTTTTTTTTCCAGAATACCTGGCGCTTGAGCGGTAAAGTTTTACCTCCCGAGCGCGGCCTCATCTGTGAGAGTGTTTGGGTTCTTTCTTTTTTTCAAGTTCAATAGTGAGTTCATGTCTTTTATTTTTAGGAAATGTTCACACATCATTTTAGAGATTGTTCGGGGTTCGATGTCATGGGTTAGTACGATGATTTAACGAGGTCAAGTCTCGAGTGATCTAGAATGTCATAAGCTATTTTTGTACTTCGGTGGTTAGCACGAGTACCTACATCTAAGCTATGTAAGTTAAGGGTTTGAACGCTTTTTAGTATGTGCAGCAGTGGCCCCAAGCAAGATCTAACGAATCCCTCAACGCAAAGTAAGTAAGTATGTTCGACGTGCAAGAAAAATATTTTAAAGTTTTTGAGGTATGCTAAATATCTTGTGACCAAATTATGTATGGGATAGGAAAGCGATAAAGTATGACCATGGACCAATCCACCCCGTTAAATTATGAACGGTTTTAGATCAGGATTGGAAAGCGGTAAAATATGACCAGGGACTAATCCACCCCGTTAAATTATGAGCGGGTTTAGATCAGGATTGGAAAGCGGTAAAGTATGACCAGGGACCAATCCACTCGTTAAATTATGAACGGGGATCTCATGTATGTGGCAGTGGATCTTCCCTATCAGCCCTGTACTGTGGTTTAGTCTGATCAGGCGTTTTATGTATGGGTCACTTGCTTTGAAACATATCTCTACGCAAAATGATGAAGTTTATGTATGTTCAAGTATGTACAAAGTAAGCATGTTTAAAAAAAGTTTTATGTTTATGGCACGTCTATGATATGTATATATGTTCAAGCTTTTATATGCACGTTCAAGTTCAAGTATGTATGTTATATTTTAAAGTTGCATGTGATTTTATTACATATTACTCGTTACTTCTAGTTTATACATGTTGAGTCTTTTGACTCACTAGATTTGATCGATGCAGGTGAGGATGAATTTGAAGAGACGAGGGTTGAGGACCAGTGAGCTGGCTTGGACTGAGCGGGAGGCTAAACCCGAGGACCGCCATATTTTAAGTTTGTATGCAATGTTCGAAATACTCTGATTTTACGTTTGATTACAATGTTTAAACAATTATTTTTCTTTAGCAACTCTAAAGGTGTTCACTCTTTTGCAAATACTTATTTTTGGACAGTTATTTGTGAACGCAAATTTAGAGTTTATTGGCATTTAAGAAAGTTATTATTTTTCCGCAAATTTTAAATAGTTTAAAAGTACGGTACGTTACACACACCTCTGTGGATACCCGAAGTACAAAATCACCTAGAATTGTACAAATGTGGGTTCCTAAAGGACTGATAAGGCTTGGACCCAAATAGATTGGGTATCAGTTACTAAAACTTGTGCTTGCAGGAACAGGAGAAGAAAACCAAGATAAGCAGCTCCACATGGAATCTGGACAGTGGATGTTTCAGACATATGACTGAACAAAAGAGTCCACTCTCAGAATTAATGAGTTGTACTGGACCAAAGATAACTTTCGGGGACAACTCAAAAGGTAAAACCGTGGGTAAGGGTAAGATTATCCATGGTAATATTACTATAAATGACGTGCTCTTAGTTGAAAATCTCTGCTACAATTTAATCAGTATTAGTCAAATGTGGGATAATGGTTACTCAGTAGCTTTTCAAAAGTACACCTGCACAGTTAAAGATGCCAATGAATCTGTAGTCTTAACCAAAAAAGAGAAGGCAACACCTACAAATTATCTTGGAACATAGATCATGTTAATGTTCCTACATGTTTGGTTGCCTCCCTTAGTGATAAACATTGGCTTTGGCACAAGAGATTGAATCATCTGAACTTCAAGTCAATCAATTATCTCAAGAAGCAGAACATTGTTGATGATTTACCTGATATTAATTTCGTTAAGAATCATGTATGTTCTGCATGTCAACTTGGCAAGCAAGTAAGATCTAGCTTCAAGAATAAAGGTAGTAAATCAACATCAAGGTGTTTGAAATTATTGCATATGGACTTATTTGGTCCAATCCCTAACATGAGCTTAGGGGGGATGAATTATACACTTGTTGTTGTTGATGACTTTTCTAGATTTACTTGGGTAATATTTATTGCTGAAAAGATCAAACCAGTAGCCTACTGATCAAGATTCTGAAAATGATTCAAAATGAAAAATCAATTTATGTCATCAAAATCAGAAGTGATCGGGGAACTGAATTTACTAACAAGATTCTTGAGTTATTTTTGGATGAACATGGTATTCATCATGAATATTCAGCTGCCAGAACGCCTCAACAAAATGGAGTAGCTGAGAGGAGAAACATAACTCTTAAAGAAGCTGCTAGAACAATGCTAGCAGATGCAGACATCTCTCAGCGCTTCTGGGCAGAAGCAATCAACACAGCTTGCTACACACAAAACTGAACCATAATAAACAAGAGACACAATCAGACCCCATACGAGATATGGAAAGGGAGTAAGCCTAATGTATCTTATTTTCATGTGTTTGGTTGCAAATACTTTGTGCACAATAATGGTAAAAATCATTTGTCTGCATTTGATTCAAAATCAGATGCTGGACTATTTCTTAGATATTCAGCAGTAAGCAAAGCATTTAGAATTTTCACTAATAGAACTCTTAATGTTGAAGAATCTATTCATGTTGTTTTTGATGAAGATAGCAGTGCTCCTGGAATTTTCTAACGTGTCAAATCTAAGTAACAGGTTAGACAGGATTCATCTGGAACTGGATAGTGAAGATGATGCAGAACCAAGTGTCAAAGATGCTCAAAATCTAGAACCAGACATTCCTCTAGTAGAACCAGTTGTTTAGACACAGGACAAACCAAAACCAGAAGTTGACATTCCAGAACCTGCTACTGCTTTAGCTGAGCATGATCCGAATTCATCAAACCAGGAAGAAATTTCTTTAAACCCTTTGTTTGGAGAAATCTCACCCCCCCTCCCCCCCATCTTTGGTTATTGGTAATCCAGTAGCTCCATTAAGAACCAGAAGGCAAATGATTAATGAATATATGCATGCTACTTTTATCTCTCAGGATGAACCAAAGAAGATTGAAGAAGCTCTTCTGGATCTTAGTTGGATTGAAGCTGTGCAAGAAGAGCTGAATCAATTTAAAAGAAATTAAGTTTGGTTTCTTGTACCTAGCCCAGACCGTCTCATCAAGCAATAATTGGAACTCGGTGGGTATTTAGAAACAAGATAAATGAAGAAGGTACTGTGATTAGAAATAAAGCAAGACTGATGGCTCAATGTTTCAGACAAGAAGAAGGAATAAACTATGATGAAACCTATGCACCAGTAGCAAGGCTTGAAGAAATCAGAATATTCTTAGCCTTTGCTGTTTTCAAGAACTTCAAAGTTTATCTGATGGACGTGATTTTCTAAATGGTCTACTGCAAGAAGAAGTCTACGTTGAACAACCTCCATGTTTTATTGATCATTTCTTGCCGCATCATGTTTTTAACTTACACATAGCCTTGTATAGTCTGAAACAGGCATCTAGGGCTTGGTATGAAACTCTCACAATTTTTCGTCAATCATGATTTTACAATCGGCACAGTAGACAAGACTTTATTCACATTAGTTAAGAATAAGCATATTTTGTTACTACAGATTTACGTTGACGACATTATCTTTGGGTCAACTAACCCCAAATTGTGTGAAAAGTTTGCTAAGATTATGCAGGATCAATTCGAAATGAGCATGATGGGAGAATTGAAATTCTTCCTAGGACTATAGATCAAGCAACTTGATACATAAATCTTCATAAATCAGGCTAAGTACACTAAGGAACTACTAAAAAAGTTTGGCATGGAAACATGCCCTGCTGCTTCCACTCCAATAAGCTCATCTACAAAACTTGATAAAGATGAAAACGGAATTTCAGTAGAGGTAACTCAGTATCGTGGTCTAATTGGTTCTTTGTTATATCTTACTGTCAGTAGACCTGATATTATGTTTGTTGTTTGTATTTGTGTAAGATTTCAATCTAACCCTAAGCAATCACATTATATTGCTACTAAACGAATTCTGAAATATTTGAAGGGTACTCAAAATGTCGGCCTATGGTATCCCAATGATTCTTCTTTCAATCTTATTGGATATTCAGATGCTGACTATGCAGGTTGCAAACTGGATAGAAAAAGCACAAGTGGTTTTTGTCAATTTCTTCGTGATAGGTTGATCTCTTGGTTCAGTAAAAAGCAGACTTTCATAGCCACGTCTACTGCAGAAGCAGAATACCTTGCTGCTGGAAGCTACTGCTCTCAAATACTGTGGATGCAACAACAACTTAAGGACAATGGAGTTCAAGCCTCTGAATCACCTATATTCTGTGACAATACCAGTGCTATAGCAATTACACACAATCCAGTACTTCATTCAAGAACAAAGCACATTGACATCAGACATCATTTTATTATAGATCATGTGCAGAAGATTGACATTCGTCTGAAATATGTTCCTACTGATCAACAAGCAGCATACATCTTTATAAAACCTCTGCCTGAGAATAATTTTTTCACTTTCGTAATGTTCTCGGTTTAATTGATTTATTTTAACTATTGTTTACTATCTTCTATCTTATTTTGTACAGTAAGTAAAAGCAGTAGATAAACAAGAGATATGACAAAATGAAATATTTCATTCATAAAACCAGATGCGTTACATTGTCTAAGCTATTACAATTGTTGATATCAGCAATACTGAGAGTTACAGAGGAAACCTAATTAGGACTTGCTGGAATACCCCCCTCTTTTCGCATGATCGTGGTTGTTAAAATTGATTATTCCGCAGCATAGTCCTTCTAATAATTTTGAAAAATCTCACTGATTATTCAGATTACAGGTCAAGAAATTTCTTCCAAGTCTTCATTTCTTGGAGAATGATGTCTTCAAACATCTTCTTACGAGACGTCGGAAGTTGACTATGGAACTCCTTTGTTGAATCCGACTCTGAAGAAGACTCCGAAAGAATGCTTGCACTATCCATTTGTTTTGATTTGTTTTATGTGTAAATGACTTAGTTTGCATGTTTGCAGGTATTTATAGAGCCTCGGGGAAGCTAAAAAGTCACTCGACTGTTCACCCATGCACGAATATTAAGAGTCATCTGTCATTCCTTCAGATCTCGAATCTTCGCTTTTAATATTTATTTATTATTTGCATTTATTATGGGGGAATAATTTTATTGTGACTGATATTTTCGTGTCATGTCATAAGCAGAAGAAGATTTGATTTTTCGATAAAACAATGTGTCTACTGGTCTTTATAAAAGTGTTGGATATGTTTCAGTAGTTTATGACTTCCAGTAGATATTATCATAAGACGACAAATCCTCTTCTGATTTCTTTTAATAATCGCTTGGACAGCCCGCCTCTTTTATTGTATTTTAAAAGTTTGGCGTACCTGACACTCATCTTTTAACCTTTCAAAAACTCAACCGCAAACATACTTACACGTGTCCTTATGTTTTCACTGACGGCTGTACATTTTGAATATTAACCGCCTCTTCTTTCTCATTTCATCTTTTACGATTTCAGACTATTGCATACTAGCTACTGCTTTCTCTCGCATTCATCTCTACTGCAGAATCTACTTCGAATCAATCTTATTTGCAGAAATGGCTGGAGCTTATACTCTCAACGCTTATCAAGTTAACTTTGCATCGGTTCTGACCATCAAGGATGACAATCTTGTTAAGATGTTCAAGGCCATGAAAAATCTGGTCTTAGGAGGTTTTTGGAGGTTCCAGCAATTATCTACAAGACTACACTCCTGGATTTTTATGCGAAAGCAGCCATTGAGGATGGGAAAATCATTTACTCCCAGGGAGATGCATCCATCTCCATCGATGCTGCACTGCTGGGATCAACTTTCTTTCTTCCATTCTCAGGTACTTCTGATTTTTCAGTTATTTCTAAGGAGGAGATGTCTACTGCCCTTACCTCCTCCTTAGCTTCTGGAGAGGAACTCTCTCCCTCTTGATTCAAGAAGTTTCTGAAAATGAAATACCAAGTGCTTGCTGATATTGTGGCAAAAGCACTTCTGGTCAAAGCTGGTACGTTTGATAAGCTGACCAAAGAAAAAGTTCAAATGATGGTAGCTATCACTTCTGATATTAAAGTGGACTGGAGTCAATTTTTGTTCAGAACCATGAAGGATATGATTGTGAGGAAGGGTACGGGTTTTGCTATTCAGATCAGCATGATGTTGAAGGATGCTGGTTTTTCCTCTTACTTCTGAACATGATGGTTCATCTGTTACAATGGCCGACGCTAATAATGTACTTTCTCTAAGGCCTAAGCCCACTGTGGCTGAATTTGTTGCCCTGAAAAAGGATATCGACGACACTCAGACTGAGGCTCAAGGACTTCAAAAGAAAATCAAGAGGAAAAGAGTGGTTGTCTCTACTGATTCAGATAAAACAGTATCTGAGGAGTCTGCTGCTCCAACCAAAGCCTCACTCCCAGCCACCCCAAGGAAAAAGAAAGCCCGCACTATTCTCCGTCTCAAGAAAACATCAGTTGTTGCCGATTTAAACATTGTCCTCTCTGAGACAATTGTTTCCAGAAGCCACCTCATCCAAACCAAAATCTATCCCCGTCTCCAAACCAGCAACCATCCCCACTACCACTACTTTTACCTCTACTTCTTTTCAGACTCTCAGACCCGCTTCTGAAGTCGTTATTAGAGAAACTACTGCAGGGTCTTCTGTGTAATGCCCGAGAATTTTGTTATCGTAATCTGAAATGATTTATTGATAATTGATGTGATTATAGATGGAAAAGATCAGATCGGAGAAGACGGGAGAAGACTGAATTATGTGCGAGGACTGAACCCGGCAGAGAACCTCGCGCATATGCACAACCAGGGACCCGCGCATATGCACGAGTATGGCAGAGAACCTCGCGCATATGCGCCGGAAGGGGACGCGCATATGCGCGAGCTGAGGATGTGAAGGATGTCGAGACCAGTAGGTACCAGTAGGTCTCGCGCATATGCGCCGAGGAAGGTCGCGCATATGCGCGAGACGTGCACATACAAAGATGAAGCCACATGTCTTTTCTATGCAAGTTGTATATAAATTCTTCATTCCTCCTCAGATGAACTCAACCAAAACGAGAAAAGCTCCTAATAATCTTCAAAGTTCTTTAAAGCATAAGAATTGAGATTTTGCGAGAAATCCGTCCGTCCGATTTTCAATCCGAGTTCAGTACCGTGTTTCTATCGACAAAGGCTTCAAGTGGACGTAAGTTTTCTTATGTTTTGATATGATTTGAAAATCTGATATGAGAGGAATCCTGATATGACTGATATTATCTGTTCTTGAGATTGTTGACATCGTATAATCGAAACCGGATTGAAGAACAAACACCTTATGAAATTGTTATCATTTTCAGATATGATTTGATTGGGATTATACAGATTTGATATCAGATTATGTTTGTTGATTGATTGTGAGTTAAGATTGGTATCTGTTGATATTTGTATTGCTGGGTATATCGAGATTGTGCCATTATGCCATTGAAACAGAATTAGATTGAGTTCTGATTATATCCAATATTGATTTGAGTTGTATATTGATATTATACTCCTCAATATTGTCATTGCCAGATTGAGTATTGAGAGATTTGAATTCGAGATTTCGACTTCGTCAGATCGACAAGAGAAAGGTATAAATCAATGTTGAACCGAGAAGATACGACTCGAGTTTGATTTGACTTGAGTTTCCCAAAACCACATACTTTACGTTATTGCATTGATGTTTGCAATTCATGAGATTGATATGTTTAGTCTATTGATTTATAGCAAAGCATGTATTAAGTCATGGGCGGATGTGCCTAGTCATTGGCGGAGGTACCAAGTCTTTGGCGGATGTGCCAAGACACTGGATGTTTGATTTATATCGATGTTGCTTAGGTGTAGATCGACTTCTATTGCTGAGATTCGATATGTGTGCCAATGTCCAGGACCGGGATCCCTAGATTAGAAATGAATCGAGTTTGAGATGATGAGTCCATAGTTTATTTACAGTTTTATATCGATTCATGTCTTCAGATTTTGATACATGTTACTGATATCTGTTTGATGCTTTTATATCTGTTTATATGATTGCATGTATACGTTGTTTATACTGGGAATATATTTCTCACCAGAGTTATCCGGCTGTTGTTGTGTTTGTGTGTGTGCATGACAACATGTGGGACATGATCAGGGTCAAGAAGAGGATGAGAGATCAAGATTAGTGTGGAGATCTGGACTTAGAAGTAGATTTGTTTCATCACCTGATATGTAGTGAATGAACAGTAGTTTGTTATGATTTACTTGCGTACAAGACTTGTACTTTAGATCTGGATGTTGATCTTGTAAATGAAATAAGAATTATTTCATATGTTGCGCACTCGTGTATTTTTTTAAAAAAAATTTACACCCAGATTAATTAATTGATCCTAATAATGATTAAGAAAATGAATTAGGTTTGGGTCCCCACAGCAGGTGGTATCAGAGTAGTAGGTTCCTTAGACTGAGATAGAAGCTAGTGAGCGGGGTAGATTGAGTTTTCTTTCCTGCTTTTGCTATGCTTGCATGTTTTACTGCTTTGAAATGCATGTTTACCTAAATATCTGATTTGATTGGAAACATGTGTTATTGAGAATGAATCAAAACCGATTCTTGATCAGCAGTAAGATGATCAGAGGAGGACTGAAATAGATTTGTTGTATTTGGTTGCTAACCCTTTTGATAATCAGATATGCCTCCTCGAATTGTCCCAGAACAGGGTAGTACTTTGACTAATCCGATGGATGTCACAGCAACTCCGATGGAAACCCTACTGAAAAGATTTCAGTCATTCAAACCGCCGACTTTGAAGGGCACAGAGAATTCTGTTGAGTGTGAGAGTTGGCATTGATGACATTGAAATGTTGTTTGATTCCTTGGATTATACAGACGAGCGCAGAGTTAGACTAATTGGACACCAATTGCATGACGTTGCAAAGAATTGGTGGATCACGACGAAGAGGGCTTTGGAGCATCGAGGTACAGTCATTACTTGGAAAATCTTTAAGACTGAATTTTATCAAAGATTTTTCCCAGTATCGTACATGAAAGACAAAGGGGCAGAGTTTGCTAATCTGAGACAGGGTCAGTTGAACATTGAAAAATATGCGGCCAAGTTCTCTACTTTGTTACGTTATGCTCCGCACGTTGCTGAAAATGATGAAGCTGTTGCTGATCAGTTTATCAATGGGTTGAATCCTGAGATCTTTACATTGGTAAACACTGGAAGACCGAAAAATTTTGATGATGCCCTGAACAGAGCAAAAGGAGCTGAAGCTGGCCTGATTAGGCAGAAAGGAGCTTCGTATGTTCCTTCAGTACCGAGATAGCAACAAACTTCTACTCAATTTCAGCAACCCCCTCCCAGATTTGATAGCACCAGTAGCAATGGTGGGAAGAAAGGTCAGTTGAAAGCCAGAGGAAAACAGTTCAAGAGGCCTGGGAGCAGTTTCTCTAGCTCCAGTGGTTCTTGACAGAGCCAGAGTAGTACAGGGGTCTATTGAAGAACCTGCGGAGGGAGACATCCCACGGAACAATGCCAAGGAGTACTTGGTAGTTGCCGTATTTGCAGACAGCAGGGACACTTTGCCAGAGTCTGTCTACAGCAAGGTTTCCAGAGATCCCAGGGAGCAGAATCATCTGGATCAGTGACTCAGATTGATAGACGAGCATCAGCTGTTCACTCTTTCCAGCCACCGACTACTACTCAGTCACAGCAGAGGTCAGGAGGAAGCCAGACTGTTAACCAGCCTCCGAGACAACAGGCCAGAGTATTTGCTTTGACTGAAGAACAGGCACAGGAAGCACCAGATGATATTGTTGCAGGTAACTGTTCTTTATGTGGTTATCCTGATTACGTATTGATTGATACGGGTGCATCACATACATTTATTTCTGAGCGATTTGCATTGATTCATGCATTTCCTGTGGAGTCCTTATCTGCTGTAGTATCTGTCTTTTCACCTTTGGGGAGAGGTCTTATATCAGTGAATTCTGTGAAACATTGTATGCTACAGTATGACGGACATGAAATTGAGTTAGATTGTATTGTACTTGGGTTGTCTGATTTTGACTGCATTATTGGCATCGATATGCTGATCAAGTACAGAGCTATCGTAGATTGTTTCCAGAAGATTGTGAGATTCAGACTTGAGATGGCTGATGAATGGAAATTTTACGGTAAGGGTTCTAGATCTAGAATTCCTTTGATATCTGTATTATCTATGACTCGATTATTACAGAAAAGAGCAGAAGGTTTCCTTGTGTATTCAGTTGACGTACTGAAATCGAGCCCATCATTGGCTGATTTGCCAGTGGTATGTGAGTTTGCTGATGTCTTCCCAGATGAGATTCCGGGTTTGCCTCCAGTCAGAGAGATAGACTTCAGCATTGAATTGGTACCAGTGAGGATATGTTATTGCCTATGCCTCGAGACAATTGAAGCCACATGAGTCTCGCTACCCAATTCATGATCTTGAATTGGCAGCCATCGTATTTGCACTGAAGATATGGCGACACTATCTATATGGTGAGAAATTTGAGATTTATTCTGATCACAAGAGTCTGAAATATCTATTTTCACAGTCTGAATTGAATATGATGCAACGAAGATGGCCTGATTTATTGAAAGATTTTGATTGTGAAATCAAATACTATCCGAAAAAATCGAATGCAGCAGCTGATGCACTGAGTCGAAAGGTATGTTCTTTATCCTTATCGACGATTGGTGTTTCAAATTTGATTGAAGATTGCTGTTTGTTTGGATTAGCATTTGAAACAGATTGCAGACCGTTGAAATCGTATACTATTCAAGTCGAACCAGAGCTGATTTTGAGAATTAAAGAAGCTCAGAAAGTTGATCAGAATGTGCAGAACTCGATTTCGATGGTCAGAGCAGGGCATCGATGAGAATATCATGTACGTGATCATGTAATGTATGTGAATAATCGTCTCGTTGTGCCAGATGTTTAAGATTTGAAACGACAAATATTGTCAGATGCGCACAGTAGTCGATTCAGTATTCATCCTGACGGTGGAAAGATGTATAACGATTTGAAAAGACAGTTTTGGTGGAAACAGATGAAGGAAGATATTGCAGAGTTTGTATCAAAATGTCTGAATTGCCAACGGGTGAAAGCCGAAAGAAAGAAACCAGGAGGTTTGTTACACAGCTTGTCTATTCCTGAATGGAAATGGGATCACATTTCTATGGATTTTGTGACGAAGCTATCGCGATCCTCCCGAGGTTGTGATGCGATTTGGATTGTGATTGATGGATTAACCAAATCCGCATGTTTTATCCCGTACAAGATGATGTACAGACATGACCAGATGGCAGAGATCTATGTCAGAGAAGTGGTAAGATTGCATGGAGTGCCGAAGTCGATTGTATCAGACCGTGATCCTTGATTTACTTCGCACTTTTGGCACAGTTTGCAGCAAGCTCTAGGTACCAAATTGCACTTGAGTACCGTATATCATCCACAGACTGACGGACAGTCAGAGCGGACTATCCAGAATTGGAAGATATGCTTAGAGCTGTAGTGCTAGATTTTGGCACTAGTTGGCAAGAATCTTTGCCACTTTGTGAGTTTTCGTACAACAACAGCTATCAGACGAGTATAGAGATGGCTCCATTTGAAGCGTTGTACGGCAAAAAGTGCAGATCCCCTCTTTATTGGGATGATATTTCTGAGGTACCTGAGATTGGACCTGATATGATTCGAGAGATGACTGAGAAAGTGAAGCTGATTCGTCAGAAAATGAGAACAGCTCAAGACAGACAGGCCAAATATGCCAATGTTCGTCGTCGACCGTTGGTATTTGAGGCAGGAGACAGAGTAATTTCTGAAGATTTCTCCTTTCATAGGCGTTGTCAGATTTGGCAAGAAAGGGAAGTTATCTCCACGATACATCGGTCTGTATGAGATTCTCGAGAAGATAGGAGATCGTGCCTATCGACTCGCCTTACCGTCTTCTCTATCTCGAATACATGATGTCTTTCATGTATCTTTATTGCGGAAGTATCTTCCTGATGCATCTCATATTCTTCAGCCATACGAGGCAGAACTTGATGAGACACTGAGTTATTTTGAAAAGCCGATCCAGATTCGTAAAGAAAGGCAACTCAGAATGAAGACTATTCCGCTTGTGAAAGTTCAGTGGAGTCATCATGGCATTGAAGAAGCTACCTGGGAGACTAAATCAGACATGAGACAGAAATTTTCAGAGTTATTTGATTGATGTGAGTTTACTATTTAGCTTCTATTCTCCATTTCTTATTGTATCTGATTTGCTATCTGATTTGATTGCCTGTGATTTCGGGGACGAAATCAGATCTTAGAGGGGGAGAAATGTAATGCCCGAGAATTTTGTTATTGTAATCTGAAATGATTTATTGATAATTGATGTGATTATAGACGGAAAATATCAGATCGGAGAAGACGGGAGAAGACTGAATTATATGCGAGGACTGAACCCCTCGCGCATATGCGCGAGGTAGGCAGAGAACCTCGCGCATATGCGCGACCAGGATCCCGCGCATATGCACGAGTATGGCAGAGAACCTCGCGCATATGCACCGGAAGGGGACGCGCATATGCGCGAGCTGAGGATGTGAAGGATGCCGAGACCAGTAGGTCTCGCGCATATGCACCGAGGAAGGTACGCGCATATGCGCGAGACGTGAAATAAAAAGATGAAGCCACATGTATTTTCTATTCAAGTTTTATATAAATTCTTCATTCCTCCTCAGATGAACTCAACCAAAACGAGAAAAGCTCATAAGAATCTTCAAAGTTCTTTAAAGCATAAGAATTGAGATTTTACGAGAAATCCGTCCGTCCAATTTTCAATCCGAGTTCAGTACCGTGTTTCTATTGACAAAGGCTTCAACTGGACGTAAGTTTTCTTATGTTTTGATATGATTTGAAAATCTGATATGAGAGGAATCCTAATATGATTGATATTATCTGTTCATGAGATTGTTGACATCGTATAATCGAAACTGGATTGAAGAACAAACACCGTATGAAATTATTATCATTTTCAGATATGATTTGATTGGGATTATACAGATTTGATATCAGATTATGTTTGTTGATTGATTGTGAGTTAAGATTGGTATCTGTTGATATCTGTATTGCTGGGTATATCGAGATTGTGACGTTATGCCATTGAAACAGAATTAGATTGAGTTCTGATTATATCCAATATTGATTTGAGTTGTATATTGATATTATACTCCTCAATATTGTCATTGCCAGATTGAGTATTGACAGATTCGAATTCGAGACTTCGACTTCGTCAGATCGACAAGAGAAAGGTATAAATCAATGTTGAACCGGGAAGATACGACTCGAGTTTGATTTGACTTGTGTCTCCCAAAACCACTTACTTTATGTTATTGCATTGATGTTTGCAATTCATGTGATTGATATGCTTAGTCTATTGATTTATAGCAAAGCATGTATTGAGTCATTGGCGGATGTGCCTAGTCATTGGCGGAGGTGCCAACTCTTTGGCGGATGTGCCAAGACACTGGATGTTTGGTTTATATCGATGTTGCTTAGGAGTAGATCGACTTCTATTGCTGAGATTCGATATGTGTGCCAATGTCCAGGACCTGAGATCCCAAGATTAGAAATGAGTCGAGTCTGAGATGATGAGTCCAGAGTTTATTTACAGTTTTATATCGATTCATGTCTTCAGATTTTGATACATGTTATTGATATCTGTTTCATGCTTTTATATCTGTTTATATGATTGCATGTATACGTTGTTTATACTAGGAATATATTTCTCACCGGAGTTATCCGGCTGTTGTTGTGTTTGTATGTGTGCATGACAACAGGTGGGACAGGATCAGGGTCAAGAAGAGGATGAGAGATCAAGATTAGCGTGGAGATCCGGACTTAGAATTAGATTTGTTTCATCACCTGATATGTAGTGAATGAACAGTAGTTTGTTAAGATTTACTTGCGTACAAGACTTGTACTTTAGATCTGGATGTTGATTTTGTAAATGAAATAAGAATTATTTCATATGTTGCGCACTCGTGTATTTTTTAAAAAAAAATTAGACCCAAATTAATTAATTGATCCTAATAATGATTAAGAAAATGAATTAGATTCGGGTCCCCACATTCTGCCTTTAGACATGTGCTGCCTGCATCATCATCAGATAAAGGCAAGGGAAAATTTGTTGAAGAACCGCAAGTTCATGGCGCCAAGTCATCCGTTAACACTGTATTGATCTTCACATGGAAGAGATTAAAAAATCTGCCAGTGAGGATATTATTTTCTTTGATGATTGGCTTAAGATTAGAGTTTTTCACCCAATCACATACTTGAGATCACCAGGTGCATATGCAAAATTGTGAAGAATGAAAAGAAGGTCTTTGACTATGCCAAGATCAAAAATGTGATTGAGGCGATGAACAGAAGAAGCTACATCCTCGAGCAGCTGAAATGCCAAAAGCTGGAATCCGTTTTAAAGACTCTTAAGTCTAATTTTGACTCTATGATTCCTACTGCTACTCATGATCAAAATGTGATCCAAATTTTGACTGACCAACTGCGATTGATGATTGAGCAACTTCTTGCTCAAGAACAAGCTTTTGAAAAACCGTTGCAATACCGAGTAGGTGATGTCCCAGACTTTCTTCAGAATAAGTCAGTTGAGAAAAGGACCACAGCTCCCTCAAAAGACAAGGTCTCCAGTACACCTGCATCGCCGACATTGCCTACCAAATCCTCATCTCTTATTTCTGTTCATGATCTGGCATCAATTGATGAAGTTATTCAATAAATTTTCCTCTCTGCTTCTGCACTAGAAGCACCTCAGGTTGCTGACTTGGTACTTTCAGAAGCGCAACCAACAGATCAATCGATGGAACTTTCAGATGCTGCTCCATCCCAATACTGCCAAATCTGGAGATCTTTTCTGCTGATCATCAAGCAGAAATGGAGGCTCTATTGAAAAATCAGTCTGAATCTATTCCAGCCGTTGAGACACTGGAAGCCTCTGAAGCTGCCCAACCAAAGGAGAATGCAGCTCTTGAACTACCTACTGCTACTGAAGGAAATTCTGTTGAACCAACTACTGCTCTACCAGAAGATGCCTCTACTGCTTTGATTGTTCCTCCTGCTGATTCTCCTGCTCACATTTATCGTCTTGAAGAGATCAGACAGCGTATGCTCGAAAGAACCCCATCCCCAGCAGAAGCAATGTTTGATCTTGAATTCGAGATACATATTCTGAGAAGAAATCTTTATAATCTTTTAGAGATTGTTAAACAATTGTCATTTGAACATGCTGGTGAAGTTAGTGCCACCAAATTCTTCCGTGACCGCATCTCAAAATAAGTCACTCGCACGGCAGAATCGTTGGCCAAACTGCATGTAAAAACAAGCTTTTTCAGACAAAATGTTTTCTCAAGTCAGGCCAACATCTTGCTTGGTCAAGCTAACATCATTAAAACTGTCTCTGATCATGATTCAGTTATTCACTCAGTCTCCACCAAAGTAGAAGCTATGGACTCGAAACTTGAAACTATCGATGCTAAGATTGAGTCCTAATCTCAATCTATTCATGATCTTAATGAACGAGTTTCGATTCAAGCACCTGTTCTGGAGATGCTGAATCATGGCATTATTTCTCTTACTAGCCAGATGGATGATTTACTTTCTCGAATTCAGGCCAGTGATGCCAAAAAGGGGGAAGCAATAGCCATGACTGAAGAAGGCAGAACTGGAGGACATCATGCAGAATCCTCTTTCATAAATCAAGATCCTCAGGATGAGGAAACAATGTTCAGAAAAATCGGCACTGATGATTAAACACTTTTGAACTCTATTTTACTGCTTATTTACTTATCGAATTTTTTTGCTATTAATTGCTATATGCTTATTGTTATAATTTTTGTTCTTCTTATTTACTAACATCTAGGTTTTGGCATCACCACAAAAAGGGAAAATTGTTAGACTTAATTTAATTGTGGTGATGAAAGTCAAAACCAGTAGGCCGTTATAGCTAATCAGAAGACTGTATAAAAGCAGAAACCCTCGTATCGCTTTTGTAACGCCCCTTATTTGACGACTGTCCTCACTGTATCAAGACGAGTCTTTCCAGCGTGCTTATGTCCTCACTCACATACACCCTGGGAACTTCTCAGGAGGTCACCCATCCCAAAATTGCTCCAAATCAAGCATGCTTAACTTTGGAGTTCTTATGTGATGAGCTATCGAAAAAAAGATGCATCTTCGTGATATGATTAATACATATCAAATCTTTTAAGCCCTCTTAAACTGTACAGTCCATTACATTGAAAAGTCTCGGAATCCCTCTCATTCCGATGTGGGATCGGTTCATTCATGTTTCCTCCACCTAGAAGCCTGCCAGGAGCCGCTCATTGTCCGTGCAATCTCATGGCACCGACAATCACCCCCCACCCTCTTCGGCCCCGGGCCTCACATGCCCACCAACTTCCGCTTGGTTCATCCCTGAACCACACCGTACTAAGAGAGGTCGGCTCTGATACCAACTGTAACGCCCCAGATTTGACGACTGTCCTCACTGTATCAAGACGAGTCTTTCCAGCGTGCTTATGTCCTCACTCACACGCACCCTAGGAAACTTCCCAGGAGGTCACCCATCCCAAAATTTCCCCAAGTCAAGCACGCTTAACTTTGGAGTTTTTATGTGATGAGCTACCGAAAAGAAGATGCATCTTCGTGATATGAGTAGTACATATCAAATCTTTTAAGCCCTCTTCAACTGTACAGTCCATTACATTGAACAGTCTCGGAATCCCTCTCATTCCGGTGTAGGATCGGTTCATTCATATTTCCTCCACCTAGAAGCCTGCCAGGAGCCGCTCATTGTCCGTGCAATCTCATGGCACCGGCGATCACCCCCCGCCCTCTTCGGCCCCGGGCCTCACAGCTTTAACAAAAGCAGAACTCGACTTAGAAAACCAGAAGCAGAACATAGATTTAAAAGCAGAACTTAGCTTAAGTAGAAGTAACTTATCGTCTTTTACTTGATCGTTACAGTCTTAAATGTTACCGTTACTTTACCTAGTACTAGCATTAATTGCACCATTAATTCTGTACAAAGACATTTGACGCTCCTTACTAGTTTTGGTATGAAACAAGACTGATTACTCTGAAGCTTTCTGCAGGACTTTTTTTAGGTATTAAAGCTGATTTTACTCAGGAGCCTCAGAAGCCGTTTTTTATTATAGACGTTGGACTCAAGTTTTCTATATATATAGAGGTCAGTCCTTTATAGAAAACAACGTTATTATCATTATCAACGCAACGATTATTTCAAGGCGAGTTTGAGCTATCATCAACTACTACTTATCTTCAAACTCAACATATAAAAAAGCAGCACACACTTTATTCTAAACATCCGATATTTTGAGATCATATTGTGATGCTACTGTTTCATAATCTCTTCAAGCTAAATGCTTTACTACATATTATTGAGAAAAGTTTGTAATCTGGAAAAGAGTCTTTTCCAGAATTTTGTTGTAATCTTTTACATCGTGTTGAGAAACTAAGAGTTTCAGTAGGCGAAGGATAAGCCCTACTGAAGTGGGTGTGTACAAGTATTGTATTGTAATAACCAAAGTCTTTTAGTGATACTTTCTGGAAACAGAAGAAGGGGAGACGTAGAAGATTTTATCTTTGAACTTCCAGAAACAAACACTATTCTATTGCCTACTGTTTTATTATTTTCACCTCATACCATAAGATCGTTTCCGCACTTATTATTGTGATCTGCTGGTTATACATTCGAACAAGATAAGCTATAATCTCTAACAGGATTCTAGCACCCTTTGCAAAATCGTACAAAAAAAAGCGAGTTTATTCACCCCCCTCTATACTCCATATCGATTCCCAACAATAGATTTAACTTTTTTCGTACAAAAATTGAATCAAGAAGTTGCATTCATATACATTAGATTTTGTCTTATTTCTCATAAACAATAAATTTATACATAATATATATGTCTTCTTGTTATTTTAATTTGTGTATTTTGTTAAAATATGTTCAGGAATTCAAACTCTAATATTGTCCTTTATATTCGAGTTAATTGAAATATAATGTCATTTAAATTAAAACATATCTAAAGTAAATTATATATTACAAATTTTTCAAATTCCGTACTTATCTAATTATAATGCTTTATATTGCTTCATTTTACAACATTTTTAATTAACACAATTAATTAGCAGTAATTTTTTCTGAAATCATGTTTTAATTTCATTCGGGTATTTAATATTTTATCGACAAAAACTTGTTTAGTTTTTTGCGCAACTACAATGAATGTTCCTCTTATTATTATTCTTATCACATATATATTCGATCATATTTTTTTTCATTTTATAATAATTTCATATTATGATTCATGTAATTTGAATTAGTTTTTTTTCAAACAATACAGATTCATCAACGCAATATTGTATTGTTTCTTATTTTTTTCGATCAATTAAACTTTATATAACATGTGATCAAATTGTTTCGCCGAAATGGATATGTGAAATTGTTTAACTTATTTTCAATTATCATTGTATTAAGTTGATATTATTTAAAGAAACTATATATGACTCTTATGATTTCTCAGTGTTTTAAATTTTTTTAAAGATTGCAAATCAGAGTTTTTATTTTTCATTCAAATAGAAATGTATATAAATATCATTTATTATCAATCAAAAAAATTTCGTTGGAGTTGAATATTGAGTTGTCAATTGATATATTTTTTTATATCATTGATACAATGACAATGTCCAGAAATATGATGTATTCCAAAAATTAAAAAAAAAATAGTTATTTCTTGATTCTTAACTCTCTTCTTTCCTTTTTTTTCTACTCATTTCATTTTGAAACATGATTGTAAATCAAAGTTCATACTCATAATTAATTGAACTATGACGCAAAATGAATGTCATTTCTTAAAAAAAAAACTATAAAAGTAAAAAAAATTAATCTATATTTTAGATGTTCTATATAGATATATATATGTTCATCTTTCTCACCATTTATTATTTGTATTTAGACGTGATAATATGTATTTCTATCTTTTAGTTTTAAATAATTGATCGCTTACGAGTATTTATTATTTACTCATATAAATTTTTATTATTTTGAGACGTAATTATCTAACATCTTTAAAAGAAAAACTTAAATTACCATTATTTGATTTAGAGTGATTTATAATCTAAAATATAAGATAAAATAGACTAGTTTTAAGGTTGTAATGTTTGTCATTTGTCTTGTAAAGAAACAATAATATGGAAATAACACAATTTTTGATGGAATATATAAATATGTTGGGACATGGAATAAATAAAAGTTGTGTGAGCGTGATATTGGATTGAGATTTTTTTATGATTGTAAATTGTCTGTATGTGTATAAAGAAGAGAGTTGAAAACTTATTTAAGTATAGTTTATTTGCATGAAAAATATATGTCTAAACATAATGAGAACCTTAGAGAACCAAACAAGAAACATCAGAATTTTAATTTCAAATTAGAAAAATTAGTAACTAAGAACAATGATACGTTGTCAATGATGGTGAAAGATGTAGGGAAACCAAGTGAGACTTCAAAAACACAAGAGGAAATAAAATAAAGTAAGATTCGAAAAATGAACAAATCAAAAATAAAATAAAGTAAGATTCGAAAAATGAACAAATCAAAAACAAAATAAGAACGTGATAAGAGAAAAATAAATCAAGTATCAAATAGATTAATCAAAAAATAGATTGTCAATAATATTGAATAATTCAAAAATAAAAAAAATATTAAAAAATTTAAATCATGGTTGTTTGAAAATGATAGATATATGTGAAATTGTTGAAAATATGAAAAATATTTGTGTTGAAAATTATAAAGTTGAATGTTGAAAATTAGGTAAAATTAAGTGTTGAATATTGAAAATTAGTGTGTGATGATGTATGTAATGATCAAATTGTTTTTGGATTGTTTTCCCAAGAAATCCTATAAATAGGTCTTCATTTGTAAAGATTTGATACAATTGAGTAGGGAGAAAAATATTATAAAGTGTGTAGTTTGGTAAATTTTAAGAGTTTGAGATTTTTACTTTTTACCATAAATTTTTACTTTTGCACAACACGTTATTAGCACGAAGCTCTAAAAGTCCTCCATACTTTTCCAAGCTCCAAACAGAAGAAAAAAGTAACAAAAGTAATAATATTTATTTTACTGTTATCTATTTATTGTGTATATATTTAATATATAATATAATGTTATTATTAGAAATAATAAAAATAAATTTTTCAAAAACTTGTTATAAATCCTGGGAGGATGTTAAGACGACATCCCACACTCCCGGTAAGGGATACGACAAGTATAAAAGCCTATAAGGTTTTTAAACAAAATAACTTATGACACTTCATTATAATAATGTGATATGATATACATAATTATTTAAACATGACTAATATTATATACACCATGTTATTACTATAAAATTATACAAATACATACATTTATTTTTCTGTACACCAACGGTAACAAAACGGCTAGTTTTTGCCCTATAAATATAATATCACAAACTCTTTCAATCACTCCAACTTTCTCATATTCTCTAAAAACTATTCTTCATCAAATTTTCGAAGAAAAAGAAAATGGCTTTCTCAAGGTTATTTTTAATTATTTTGGTTATCATACTCACAAGTCTTTTATTTATCGGAGAATATCCTCCTCGTGTGTTTTCTTTATTTTTACAAATGCTTGTACTTGTTGTTTATCCATTACTTTGTATTGCAATATTCATTAACTAATAAAATGCATCGTAATTTTTTAGTACCACCATGTCAAATTTGACAAAGCTCGAATTTGTTGCGCTCGACATCACGGGAAAAAATTATATGCCAAGGACTCTCGATGTAGAAATGCATCTTGAGTCATTGGGTCTAAGCGAGACCATTGAAGAAAATGGTATATCTTCATCACAAGAAAAAGCAAAAGCTATAATATTTTTGCGTCGACATCTCGATGAAGGTTTAAAATATGAATATCTTATCGAAAAAGATCTCATGGCTCTGTGGAAAGGATTAAAAGAAAGATTTGAACATATAAGGGAAGTTATACTTCCGACCGCCCGTGATGAATGGAATATGTTAAGATTCCAAGATTTTAAGAAAGTCAGTGATTATAATTCAGCGATGTATCGAATAATCTCGCAGCTAAAATTTTGTGGACATGAGGTTACAGAATCGAAAATGCTTGAAAAAACATTTTCCACGTTTCACGCATCAAATATAACTTTACAGCAACAATATAGAGTGTGTGGATTTGCGAGATATTCTGAACTCATCGCCTGTCTTCTTGTGGCGGAAAAGAACAATGAGCTATTAATGAGAAATCATCAGTCCCGACCCACTGGATCAATAGCATTTCCAGAAGTAAATGTTGTGAATAAAAATGAATTTAAACCTGGAAACCAAAATCAAATCCAGAGACAAGGTTTTGGTCGAGGTCGAGGTCGAGGTCGTGGTCGTGGACGTGGACGTGGAATTGGTCGTGGTCGTGGTCGTGGTCGAGGCCGTGGTTTTGAAACAATATAAATAGTTATTTTTATAACTCATCTCAAAAGGGCGTCACGAACCATCCACAGAAAAGGCATCATGAGAACATGAGTGTTAATGAAAATCACTCGAAAAGATTTGAAAGTTCTTGTTTCAGATGCGGCACTCCAGGACATTGGTCTCGTATTTGTCAAGCCCCTGAACACCTTTGCAAGCTCTATAAAGAATCGATAAAGGGGAAAGAAAAAGAGACCAACTTCACTGAACGAAGTGACCGTTTGAGTGATTCAACTCATTTTGATGCTGCTGATTTTATGAATGATTTCTCTGGAAATGATCAATATGTTGGTGGGATAGAAATGAACAATATTGATGCTACAGATTTTCTCAATGATTTCTCTGAAAATGAACAATATAATGGTAGAATATAAATGTACAATAATTTATTTTTCATGTATTCATATAATAATGTTTTATTGTACAATTATGATATGTGTTATATTTACATATGTATTGTCAGTAATTTTATTTCATTGCATATTTTTTTTGAAGTTCAAATATGGAAAATGCTATGAGCAAAGCTGAAGTTTGCATACCCGATAGTGGTACAACGCACACTATCCTCCGAGATAAAAGATATTTCTTGGAACTAAAACCAACAAAAACAACGGTGAATACAATATCAGGTCCTGTAGACTTGATTAAAGGATGTGGTAAAGCACAATTTTTGTTACCTAATGGTACAAA
Source organism: Primulina tabacum (assembly GCF_025594145.1). Lineage (NCBI taxonomy): Eukaryota > Viridiplantae > Streptophyta > Magnoliopsida > Lamiales > Gesneriaceae > Primulina > Primulina tabacum. The sequence goes on along the minus strand of NC_134552.1, from coordinate 50,952,408 downwards.
ATTTTTGATCAATGATGTTTTATATTCACCACAATCGAAAAGAAATTTGTTGAGTTTTAATGATATATATTTCCATGGGTATGATACTCAAACAATGAATGAAGGGAATGAGAAGTATATGTGTCTTATCACATATAAATCAAGAAAGAAATATGTGATTGAAAAACTAACAATGCTCCCTACTGGATTGCATTATACACATATAAGTCCCATTGAATCAAACATGGTAGTTGATAATTCTTTAATATTAACCAATTGGCATGATCGATCAGGACATCCTGATTCAACAATGATGCGAAGAATTATAGAAAATACACATGGTCATCCGCTGAAAGACCAGAAGATCTTTCAGAATAATAAGCTTCAATGTAAAGCATGTTCTCTTGAAAAACTTATTATAAGACCATCACCAGCCAAAATCCAAACTGAATCACCAATATTTCTTGAACGTATTCAGGGTGATATTTGTAGACCAATCCATCCACCATGTGGACCATTCAGATACTTTATGGTATTGATTGATACCTCCAGCAGATGGTCACTTGTATGTTTATTGTCAACTCGAAATGTTGCATTTGCAAGATTACTTGCTCAAATAATAAAATTGAGGAATCAATTTCCCGATTATATAATCAAGAAAATTAGACTTGATAATGCTGGTGAATTTACTTCCCAAACTTTCAATGATTATTGTATGTCTATGGGAATCATTGTTGAGCATCTTGTTGCTCATGTACATACACAGAATGGATTGGTTGAATCATTGATTAAACGTCTGCAAATGATTGCTAGACCAATGATTATGAAAACAAAGCTCCCTATTTCTATATGGGTACATGCAATTTTACATGATGCTTCATTAATTCGCATCAGACCAAGTGCATATCATAAATACTCCCCATTGCAGCTTGCATTTGGTAAAGAACCAGACATTTCTCATCTGAGAATTTTTGGATGTATGGTGTATGTGCCTATTGCACCACCGCAACGAAAGAAAATGGGACCTCAAAGAAAGGTTGAAATTTATATCGGTTATGATAGTCCATCAATCATTCGATATCTTGAACCTCAGACAAGCGACGTGTTCACAGCACGTTTTGCTGATTGTCATTTTAATGAGGAAATCTTCCCAATGTTAGGGAGAGAACAGAAACATACCGAAAAAAAATTACATGGTATGTATCATCATTGTTACATCTGGATCCAAGAACAAAACAATGTGAAAAAGATGTACAGCAAATTGTGCACTTGCAAAGAATAGCAAATCAAATACCAGATGCATTTGCAGACACAAAAGGGATAACTAAATCATATATACATGCTGCAAATGCCCCTGCTCGAATTGAAATTCCGAAGAAACAAATTGAAGATACTCATGATGTTATTAAACACCTGAAGCGTGGAAGGTCAGTCGGTTCCAAGGATAAAAATCCTCGAAAAAGAAAATTCATAGAGAAACACGATTATCACAAAATAAAGAATGATGTTCCTGAAGAAACACATGATGATCACAAAATAGAGAATGGTGTTCCTGAAGAAATACATGATGATGAAAATGTTCTGTCAGAACCACAAACTGACGAGAATCATGAAATCTCTATCAATTATATTAATACTGGAAAAAAATATGGAACCGAAAAGATATAGAAGAAATTGATGATATATTTTCTTATAATGTGGCAATCGACATCATAAATAATAATGAAGATCATGAACCAAAATCTTTTGGTGAATGTAAAAATCGGCAGGATTGGATAAAATGGAAAGAAGTCATCCAGGTTGAATTGTATTCGCTAAATAAACGTAATGTTTTTGTGGCGCCCTAAACCTCGCCACGTAATCATACAACATGTGACGTCATATGCATAAAAATTTTCTTTTCGACGACGTAATAATATAATGCATATACGACAAAATAATGCCATCACCACACTATCTACGTCAGTGTAGCAGAAACAGTTTAATAAATACACACATACAACTCAAATAAGACAATGAACCATATTGTTTCTATTAACTATTAACTACGGGACTGTTTGACTAGACACACCTAGTCCTTCACCACTATCCTGTTTCACGCATAGTCCTGTAACCTGCCCAACAGAAACAGCCCCCAAAGGGTGAGCATATACAACAACTTATCATCGTAATACATAACAGTTATATTAACGACATAAAATATAACTGAAATCATAACAGAAATACCCCCTTTGCCGTTTCTGGACAATCAGCCAACAACAATCTCAACAACATCACAATGCAACAACATCGACGATACGTCGCACCCCAACACCGGAGACAGCAATATCGTCGAACGAACAACATCGACGATACGTCGCACCCCAACACCGGCGACAGCAATATCGTCGAACGAATAACAACATCCACGATACGTCGCACCCCAACTCCGGCGACAGCAATATCGTTGAACGAACAACATCAACGTGACAACATCAACGAGACTTCTCCCAACAACGATAGTCAACAATATCAACAATAATAAACAACAACAAATATAATATCAAATCACCCAATTCCGGTGATTTATCATCGTTCAACGCAATAGTATTCATCAATACTAAACAATAACAACATATGCTCGTACGTCAACACGTACCTGATAATCGAGTATATATACAATCTGGCTATTTCTTTGATCCTGAGGCTTGTGATGTATCTAAATAATTCAACAACAATTATCAGGTCATTGTCACCGTATCAACATAATCATAACAGACTCAATATATAACATCAAATAGCCCAACAACAATTAATTCAATAAAATATAAAACTCGATTATAAATTATTATCGCTCAATAATTTAATATTCTGGTGTATTTAATTCACAATACTACCATCAAATACACCCTAATTAATTTAACATCAAATAATAGGCTATTTTACAACATCCGTCAAATTGCGAAAACTTTATATCAACGTGTAGCCTATACTTCGTAGACTCCGAATATATAATCAGAATTAATAACAACTGACAAACAACTCTCCAATCTCAATCCAATGATTAAAAATCCCTAATTATAATAAATTAGGAATAATTCAAAACAACAACACAATAATCTTCTCTACTTCGTTAAAATCATACGCTACTCAACAATCTTCAATTTCAGTATGATTTAACAATTTATTGGATTTATTCCAGAAATCGACGAATTTCAAACATTACCAAAAATATAAAATTTATACCTCAAATCGAAGACCTCGTGTCAACGATCCCAGAACTGAAGTCGGTTCGTCGATTGGATAAACTGATAAGTCGCAAGAATTAAAAAGAAAAATCGGAACTTTCTTTCCCTCTCACCTCGCGTCTTCGTTGCCTTCTGTTCTTGCGGTGGAATTGATGATCAATTCCACCGCTTCAAATATTTTTTTTTATTTTTATTTTTTTTAAAATATTATATTATATTATATAATATTATATATTTTTTTAAAATATTATATTATATTATATAATATTATATTATAATATAATATTATATAATATAATATAATATTTTAAAAAAAATAAAAATAAAAAAAAAATATTTGAAGCGGTGGAATTGATGATCAATTTAATATAATATATAATATTTAACATCGGTATATCTATTTGGACCAGTCAAATGATAAAAATTTCCAAAACTCAAAACATGAAACTTCTATATCTTTGAGTTTTCTACGTTATATCCAAATTTCAAATCATTTGGACTTCATATGACCAAAATATGTCATATTTCATTCTTTAAAAATCATTAATTATTTAGCAATCTCATATTACTAAATCAACAACTTGTGATATTACTTCAGACATTACATTTCTACCCCCCTTAAATGAATTTCGACCCCGAAATTAATCAACAACAGTAATAAAATGCATAAATAAAAGATACGTCATACCATCAGAATAAGTAGGGGTAGAGCTCTCTCATATGCCGCTCAGTCTCCCAAGTGGCCTCTTCGACACCTCTATATTCCCACTGAACCTTCACCATCGATATAAGCTTACTACAAAGCTTCCGTTCAGATCGATCCAAAATACAAACTGGTCTCTCAACATAAGATACGTCAGGATCTAACTGAACCTCAGAAATATCCAACACATGTGAAGGATCCGGCTCATACTTCCGCAACATCGATACATGAAACACATCATGAATACCAGATAAAGATGGAGGTAGAGCCAATCGGTAAGCCAAAGTGCCTATCCGCTGCAATATCTCATACGGGCCAACATACCTCGGTGCCAACTTTCCTTTCATGCCAAATCGCACTGTGCCACGAAAAGGAGAAACTTTCAAAAATACTCGATCGCCCTGCTGAAACTCTAAAGGTCTTCGTCTTTTATTGGCATAGGCGGCCTGTCTATCTTGAGCTGCTTTCAATCGTTTCTGTATCAACTTTACTTTCTGTTCCATCTCATGAATCATATCAGGACCGGTAACTGCAGCTCGATCAACATCATCCCAGTATAACGGAGATCTACAACGTTTCCCGTACAATGCCTCAAATGGAGCCATCTGAATACTACTCTGATAACTATTGTTATACGCAAATTCTACCAATGGAATAGATGACTGCCAAACAGAATTAAAATCCATAACATAAGCACGCAACATATCCTCCAGCGTCTGAATAGTACGCTCAGTCTGACCATCTGTCTGGGGATGATAAGCCGTACTCAATCTCAACTCTGTCCCCATCGCAGTCTGCAATCCTTCCCAAAAATGATAAGTAAATCGAGGATCTCTATCAGAAATAATAGACACTGGAATCCCATGCAACCGTACAATCTCTCGTATATACAACTGTGTCATCGTCAAGTACGTACTACTCATGCTATAGGGTATAAAATGTGCAACTTTCGTCAATCGATCAACAATCACCCAAATAGCATCAATAGTTCCAGTGCTTCTTGGCAAATGAGTAACAAAATCCATCGATATGTGCTCCCATTTCCAAGTCGGCACTTCTAAACTCCTCAATTCACCTCCCGGCCTTCTCCTCTCAGCTTTGATCTGTTGACAATTAAGACATCGACGTACAAAATCAATCACATCACGTTTCATTCCATTCCACCAAAACTGAGAGCGTAGATCCTTATACATCTTCTTGCCACCAGGGTGGATAGAATATCGACTACAATGTGCACGCCGCAACAGGCCCTGGCGCAACTCAGATATATCAGGAATTACCCATCTATCATTCATCCTCAAACTGCCATCATCAGCCACTCTAAAACGAGTATCTTGTTTCTGAGAAACTAACTCCCTCCATCGCTGAACTCTCTCGTCTGTCATCTGTGCATCACGAATACAACCATATATATCAGGTTCAGCTAATAAGGTAGATACCTGGATAGGAGTCGTCGAGATATCAAAATCATATCCCAAGGAACAACAAGACATCATCATAGCTGATAAACGACTCACATCATCTGCAGTACAACTCACTTTACGGCTCAATGCATCAGCTGTAAGATTGGCTCGACCAGGATGATATTCAATCTCACAATCATAATCCTTCAGCAAATCTAACCATCGTCTCTGTCTCATATTCAACTCTGTCTGGGTAAACAAAAATCTCAAGCTCTTATGATCAGTATAAATCGTAAACGAGGTACCATATAAATAGTGTCGCCATATCTTCAAGGCAAAGATAATGGCTGCCAACTCCAAGTCATGCACAGGGTACCTTGTTTCGTGTGGTTTCAGCTGTCTCGAGGCATATGCCACAACATGTCGATCCTGCATCAAAACACATCCCAAACCATGTAATGATGCATCAGTATAAACAACAAACCTCTCATTTTCTGTAGGAATTGATAACACCGGTGCAGTCGTCAGTCGGTGCTTCAACTCCTGAAAACTCCTCTCACATGCTTCAGACCACTGAAATCGCACACCTTTCTGAGTCAACTGTGTCAAAGGCCTAGCAATCTTTGAAAATCCCTCGATAAATCGACGATAATAACCTGCTAAACCCAAGAAACTACGAATCTTAGGTACAGATGTAGGTGCAGACCACTGTAACACGGCCTCGACCTTCGTTGGATCAACAGAAATCCCATCTCTCGATATAACATGACCCAAGAAGACCACTCGATCCAACTAAAACTCACACTTACTGAGTTTGGCATACAACTGTCTATCTCGCAACACCTGTAACACTGAACGCAAGTGCCCTGCATGCTCAGCCTCACTCCTGGAATATATCAATATATCATCAATAAACACAATAACAAATCGATCGAGATAAGGCTGAAATACCCTATTCATCAAACTCATGAACACCGCTGGAGCATTCGTAAACCCAAACGGCATAACTAAAAACTCGTAATGCCCATATCTGGTCCTGAATGTTGTCTTCTGAATATCCTCCTCTCTAACTCGTATCTGATGATATCCTGACCTCAAATCAATCTTCGAATATACTGAGGTTCCCTGTAACTGATCAAACAAATCATCAATACGAGGGATGAGATATTTATTCTTAATCGTTACCTTATTCAGCTGTCGATAGTCGATACAAAGCCGCATAGTTCCATCTTTCTTTCTCACAAATAAGACTGGTGCACCCCAAGGCGATACACTAGGGCGAATGTATCCCTTGTCCAGCAAGTCCTGCAACTGGGCTTTCAACTCTCTCAACTCTGCTGGTGCCATTCTGTAAGGAGTACGAGAAATAGGGGAAGTATCTGGCATCAACTCGATCCCAAACTCCACCTCACGGGCTGGTGGGAAGCCTGGAATCTCATCAGGAAATACATCGGCAAACTCAGCAACTATAGGTATCTCCTCTATTCCCACCTCCTTCTTCTTTTCTGTCACATCTACAGCATAAATAAGATAACCCTCATGCTCATGCTCCAATAACCGAGACATCCGGATGGCAGATACCAACGGAACACGGGGACGAGAACCCTTCCCATAAAATGTCCAACGCTCTTTCTCATCTGTATAAAAATATACCACCCGCTGATAACAATCAACTGTCGCACAATATCTCCTCAGCACATTAATTCTCACAATACAATCAAAATCAGTCATCTCTAGAATAATCATATCAGATCTCAGCTCATAGCCCTCATAAGAAATAATACCATCTGATATCATAGATACAACTGATATATCAACTCCAGAAGGTGTCGAAACAGAAAGAGGCATAGACAATGGAGACGAGCGCATATGATGCTCAACCACAAACCTCTTCGATATAAAAGTATGCGAGGCACCAGTATCAATAAGAATATAAGCAGGATAAGAACACAAATAACACTTACCCGCTATCATATCCTCTCGTGCCTCCTCTGCCTGCTCTCGGGTCAAAGCATACACCTGTGCCTGAGGCGGACCAGCTCCCTGCATACGTGGCTGTCCTCCAGAAGGTCGCGGTGTAAACTGCTGAGGTTGTCGCCCTCCTCTCCCTGAGGATCTACCTCTATCACTACTGGGCTCTCGATGTCCCTCACGACTAGGACACTGTCTGGCTATATGGCCCACACCGCCACACTCAAAACATGTGATCTCGGTCTGTGTACACTGTCTGATCAGATGAGGTCCCCCACAACGAAAACATCTCACTGCTCTAGACTCTCCTCTCTGCCCCTGAACAGACTGAGAACTGCCCCCACGACTCTCAACACGTCGTGAATCAAATCGACGCTTCTCAGATGATGCTGAAGAAGAAGATGAACCCTTCTGATATTTAAAAGATTGTCCCTGTGGTCGCAATGACTCCCTAGTCGGCTCTGATAATCGTCCCTGAGCCCCATACTCCTGCATCACCAACTCAGCCATCTCAGCCTTCGTCACTGCATCCTCAAATGATACCGAGTTTTTTGACTGCACACGATCAAATAACTCTAACTTCAACCCTTTCAAGAAGTGGCTCATCTTAGCATGAACATTCGTAGCAATATGTGGCACATATTTCAACAATGCAGAATATCGAGTCTCATACTCAGCAACAGACATACTACCCTGTCTCAAATCCTCAAATTCTTTCTCTTTCTTTTGTCTGGCTGCTATAGAAAAATATTTATCAAGAAAACGAGACCGAAACACATCCCAATCAACAGTACGGCCCTGAGGTCTCAATCCGGCCTCAGTCGTCTGCCACCACAATAGTACATTCCGCGAAAGCTGAAATGTAGCCAATCGTAACCAAGCAAACCTAGCACACGGTGCAGTCACGAATATCTGCTCTATCCTCTCAATCCACTCCTCTGCTCGCTCACCGGTCTCAGAACTATCAAATCTCGGTGGAAGATAACTGTTGAACTGTGCCAAAGTCAACTCACCAGGTAATAAAGGCTGATCTGCTGGTGTCTGTCCCATAGGAGGAGAGGTGGCAATGGATTTATCTGTCCAAATCCACTGTCAACCTCGTCTGTTTCCTCGTGTGGATGTACATGTTCTCTAGCTGCCATCACTAGAAATCAAATTGTTAATCATAACATTTAACAATTATAATCCAGTAATCATTATCACACCTTTCGCACGAAAGTACACGCAACTAAAGAACAATCAAACATATCGAGAAATCATCAATAAAAAGTCAAATGCACAGACACACGCAGATAATATCGTCATCCAACTCCCTCATCACAAACCCAACTCCTAACCATCCAAGACATCTAACAAATGCTCTGATACCACCAATTGTGGCGCCCCAAACCTCGCCACGTAATCATACAACATGTGACGTCATATGCATAAAAATTTTCTTTTCGACGACGTAATAATATAATGCATATACGACAAAATAATGCCATCACCACACTATCTACGTCAGTGTAGCAGAAACAATTTAATAAATACACACATACAACTCAAATAAGACAATGAACCATATTGTTTCTATTAACTATTAACTACATGACTGTTTGACTAGACACACCTAGTCCTTCACCACTATCCTGTTTAACGCATAGTCTTGTAACCTGCCCAACAGAAACAGCCCCCAAAGGGTGAGCATATACAACAATTATCATCGTAATACATAACAGTTATATTAACGACATAAAATATAACTGAAATCATAACAGAAATACCCCCTTTGCCGTTTCTGGACAATCAGCCAACAACAATCTCAACAACATCACAATGCAACAACATCGACGATACGTCGCACCCCAACACCGGAGACAGCAATATCGTCGAACGAACAACATCGACGATACGTCGCACCCCAACACCGGCGACAGCAATATCGTCGAACGAATAACAACATCCACGATACGTCGCACCCCAACTCCGGCGACAGCAATATCGTTGAACGAACAACATCAACGTGACAACATCAACGAGACGTCTCCCAACATCGATAGTCAACAATATCAACAATAATAAACAACAACAAATATAATATCAAATCACCCAATTCCGGTGATTTATCATCGTTCAACGCAATAGTATTCATCAATACTAAACAATAACAACATATGCTCGTACGTCAACACGTACCTGATAATCGAGTATATATACAATCTGGCTATTTCTTTGATCCTGAGGCTTGTGATGTATCTAAATAATTCAACAACAATTATCAGGTCATTGTCATCGTATCAACATAATCATAACAGGCTCAATATATAACATCAAATAGCCCAAAAACAATTAATTCAATAAAATATAAAACTCGATTATAAATTATTATCGCTCAATAATTTAATATTCTGGTGTATTTAATTCACAATACTACCATCAAATACACCCTAATTAATTTAACATCAAATAATATGCTATTTTACAACATCCGTCAAATTGCGAAAACTTTATATCAACGTGTAGCCTATACTTCGTAGACTCCGAATATATAATCAGAATTAATAACAACTGACAAACAACTCTCCAATCTCAATCCAATGATTAAAAATCCCTAATTATAATAAATTAGGAATAATTCAAAACAACAACACAATAATCTTCTCTACTTCGTTAAAATCATACGCTACTCAACAATCTTCAATTTCAGTATGATTTAACAATTTATTGGATTTATTCCAGAAATCGACGAATTTCAAACATCACCAAAAATATAAAATTTATACATCAAATAGAAGACCTCGTGTCAACGATCCCAAAACTGAAGTCGGTTCGTCGATTGGATAAACTGATAAGTCGCAAGAATTAAAAAGAAAAATCGGAACTTTCTTTCCCTCTCACCTCGCGTCTTTGTTGCCTTCTGTTCTTGCGGTGGAATTGATCATCAATTCCACCGCTTTGATCAATTCCACCGCTTCAAATATTTTTTTTTTATTTTTATTTTTTTAAAATATTATATTATATTATATTATATTATATTAATATAATATAATATATAATATTTAACATCGGTATATCCATTTGGACCAGTCAAACGATAAAAATTTCCAAAACTCAAAACATGAAACTTCTATATCTTTGAGTTTTCTACGTTATATCCAAATTTCAAATCATTTGGACTTCATATGACCAAAATATGTCATATTTCATTCTTTAAAAATCATTAATTATTTAGTAATCTCATATTACTAAATCAACAACTTGTGATATTACTTCAGGCATTACAGTTTTTGGACCTATAGTCCTTACACCTGAAGGTGTAAAACCTGTTGGATACAAATGGGTTTTTATTCGAACGCGAAATGAGAAAAATGAAATAGTAAGATATAAAGCTCGACTTGTTGCGCAAGGTTTTTCTCAAAGACCTGGAATTGATTATGAAGAAACGTATTCTCCAGTGATGGATACAATTACGTTTCGGTATTTGATTAGCTTGGTGGTATCTGAAAATTTAGAAATGCGTCTTATGGATGTTGTTACAGCTTACTTATATGGATCACTTGATAGTAATATATATATGAAAATTCCTGAAGGATTTAAGATGCCTGAAGCATAAAGTTCAAAACCCAGAGAATGTTATTCTGTGAAATTACAAAGATCATTATATGGGTTAAAGCAATCCGGTCGAATGTGGTATAATCGACTAAGTGATCACTTGATGAAAAAGGGATATGTAAATAATTCAATATGCCCTTGTGTTTTTATTAAGAAAACAACATCCGGATGCGTAATTATTGCTGTATATGTTGATGATTTAAACATCATTGGAACGAATAAGGAAATTCAAGAAGTTGTATCATACTTGAAAGAAGAATTTGAAATGAAGGATCTTGGAAAAACCAAGTATTGTCTGGGTTTACAAATTGAACAAAAAGATTGTGGAATATTTGTTCACTAGACAAATTATACAAAAAAGATCCTTAAACGTTTTAATATGGATAAATCAAATCCTTTAAGTACTCCAATGGTTGTTAGATCATTAAACATAGAAAAGGATCCATTCCGTCCATGTGAAGATGATGAAGATATTCTAGGTTCAGAAGTACCATATCTAAGTGCTATCGATGTCCTTATGTATCTTACAAATTGTACAAGGCCTGATATATCTTTTGCAGTAAATTTGTTGGTAAGATTTAGCACATATCCAATAAAGAGACACTGGAACGGAATTAAACATATATTCCGTTATCTACGAGGAACGACAGACTTGGGACTTTTGTATTCAAAAAATGCTAATCCAAGTATAATTGGTTATGCCGATGCTGGATACTTATCTGATCCACACAAGGCACGTTCCCAAACTGGATATGTATTTACTAGTGGAGGCACTGCAATTTCTTTTCACAGAAACAAACACTTGTAACAACTTCATCAAATCATGCCGAGATTATTGCACTACATGAAGCAAGCCGTGAATGTGTGTGGTTAAAATCAATGAGCCAACATATCCAAATCTCATGTGGATTATCATTCGACGAGAAGCCTGTGATACTATATGAAGATAATTATGCATGTGTAGCTCAAATGAAAGAATGATACATAAAAAGCGATAGAACTAAACATATTCCTCCTAAGTTCTTCGCATTCACCAAGGAGCTTGAGAAGAATAAATGTATTGATGTTCGTCACATTCAATCAAGTGAAAACTCATCAGATCTCTTCACAAAGGCACTTCCTATGACAATATTCAGAAAACACATATATAATATTGGGATGCGCAATCTACGAAATTTGTGAAGAATTGTTCATGTCAACATGAGAGGGAGTTTACGTGGCTGCACTCTTTTTTCCTTACTATGGTTTTTATCCCAATTGGTTTTTCCTAGTAAGGTTTTTAACGAGGCAGTACAAAATCACGTAATGAAGACATCATCGTATCATGATCATCATCACAAGGGGGAGTGTTGAAAATATGAAAAATATTTGTGTTGAAAATTATAATGTTGAATGTTGAAAATTAGGCGTTGAATATTGAAAATTAGTGTGTGATGATGTATGTAATGATGAAATTGTTTTTGGATTGTTTTCCAAAGAAATCCTATAAATAGGTCTTCATTTGTAAAGATTTGATACAATTGAGTAGAGAGAAAAATATTATAAAGTGTGTAGTTTGGTAAATTTTGAGAGTTTGAGATTTTTACTTTTTATCATAAATTTTTACTTTTTTACCACAGAAATGATATTTGTTATTAAATAATTCATGAAAAGATTATGTGCTTATATTTATTTACAAATTTACTACGAATATTAATAATATACTCAAGTTCGTTATTCACGTATAACACTCATGTTTTAACTATTAACAATAGTAAAGATACGAAATAAACATTTATATAAAAAAAAAAATAAGAGGACCTAAATACCTCCATATCATTTTTAAGAAATACAACGAAAATAATAACCAAAGCGCTCGAAGGCCCATTTCCCTAACTTGGTTCTTGGTCTGTGCAATTAACATCCATCCTCAACCCCTTGATTGTTTCAGTTTTCTTGGAAATGGAGTTACTTTCTTCAAACAATTTAATCTTATCTGCTCAAAATAAATTCCCTGCAACTTACTCGAAAAACACTTTTCATTTCCAGAAGTTTCCTCTCGTTCTTCATTCTAAGAAATCCATATATCAAGGTACTACTGCACTCCTTTTATGATTCAACTATTTTTATATTTGTTCTTGCAGTTTGGAAGTTCGTATATTTTGTTGTTTTTGCTGGAAAGAGGAAACAACACGTGTGTGTGTCCCGTGATGTTATTTATTTCGAGATAATTCGATCGATTTCTGCAGGGTTTTGGTTTGTTTATTCATTTGTTTGCGAAAATCTTTGGAACTTTTTTAGCCTATTTAAAGATACCCTGTTGGGGGTATGGCGTTGCTCGTGCAGTGCGTGCTGTATTGCTTGTTTACTATTCAAAAAGTTCCAGCTTTGAAAAAAGCATGCAGAATACTAGATGCATGCCTTAGAAGTTCAGTAAGGCTGCAATTGGATCATTGGATTTGAATTCGACGAGGTTATAATGAATTTGAAAGTAAATTGATTAGATAACATTTGAATCGATTTTTTTTCTAATAAAGGGATTTCGGATGCCCTTTTTTAACTGAAAATGTATGGGATTAAAAGATTACTCATAAATTCTTATTTTTTTTCTTCTTTTTGCCATGCGTGCATGATGGATTTGGATGATAAGTCTTAAACCCATATAGCTCAAAGGCCAAATACATTAGGTGCGGGCCTATGAGTCTAGGATTTGAAAATAAATTGATATGAAATGACAACTTGTCAATGGGATTTTTTTTGTTTCACCGATGAACTCTTGAAGGAATTTCATTTTTTCCTTTCACTAACGAACTTTTGAATGGAGTTGTGTTCTTGCTGTCATAAATACATGATGGATTTGGAGAAGCCGCTCTGCTTGCCTAGCCGTTTGGTGTGCCCCTGATGACCTCATCATAGAGGTTTTCATGGGTTTGATATATTTGATGATCCGTGAATGAAGAGAAATAAGACTAGATATTAGAAAATTTTGTTGAATTTGGTTCGTGTGGCTTGGGCCAATGGGCATCCAATGCCGCATTGAGCCACATACGTATGTGCAAATTCAAATATATTGTCCATGATCAAATTTTAACAAAGGTGCTTCAAGTTTCTCGTTCCAACGCTATAATTAATATTAAGCTAAAGTTTGAGGAACTATGGTTGGGATGTGAAGATCGATGTCTAACCAAGTGAAAGATTAATACATATTATTATTTCATTTGTCTTTGTATTTTTGTCATTTTATTCCACTGAATCAATATCAAAGTCTGTCTTAGATTTTCAAGGATATGCAAAACCTTTACGACTCTTGTCAGCCACAGAAGCGAAAAGTGTCACTGATACCTTGTATGAAAAAATGGTGACTTCTTTCAAGTCTGGGGAAACTGAATCCTTGTACAAAGTCAAGCTACAAACGAGTAATATTAGAGGATCAAGTCTCACTGACTTGAACTCCTCGGTTCTACTTTGCTTAATTGATGAGAACGGTTCCTCCATTTTACAAAGATTACCTGCCGTGGAAAATAAAAACTTGTCAGCAAATGATGATATGGATGACATCTTGCATTTTCATAGAGGCTTGGCTGATGAGTTTGTATTTGAAGGGCCTAGGCTTGGAAATATTGTGGCTGTTTGGATCAGCCTCGAATCTGGTTAGTCTACTATAATGATGAGTATATTTCTCAATTTCATTCGGCTGTGCAATTTTCTGGCCACGTTAAAAGCACTTAGTACTCATTTTGTTACAACTTTTTAGCATTTTAGATGAAAATTATAGGAATATATTACTTTTTGGTCATGTTGAGTCATTTGAAGTAGGAAACTTGGTTCGATGCACAAAAGCTTTTCGAAAAGAGAATCAGTCAATAAATTTGAAATATGAGCTGTGTTGTGCATGCTATCATTCTGACTGCATCAGCCCCTCAGACGGTTGAATAAAATGGTGCCATTGACCTGTGTATAAATTGCAGATAAGCTATGAATATGGAATCCGGAATTAATGTTCTGCTTTGAACTAAAAAAGCAAACATAAAGCACTTCTTAGTCATGGATGACTGTCAAAATCGCGCTTGACAATCCATCTTGGTGATAACCGATGTGATTATTCTGGATTCTAATGTAGTTCATTTTGAAAATTGTACTCCAATGGTTAAATCATTCTTTGCCTTTTGCTACTAATTTCAGGTCAATGGAGGACAGGAGGCATAAGTTTAAGGATGTTTTGCCAGAGTCAACTTCTGTCAGAAAACGGCCAAAATAGAGAACAATATATTGGCTTCCAATACAACTTCGAGGTTGATGATATCTTGCTTGGAGGAAAAAGTGGGATCTCCTTGATGGAATTCAGACCTTACTCAGTTACTGAACTTTCTGAGAACGAATTTAACTTATTCTTAGAGAAGACCGTACAACCATTATCCACAATTGACAGTCACCTCATCTCAAATGAAGAAAGCATGAAAGAATACTCGGACTTAAAATTTTCATTGTTGTTTTACGATGCAATGCTAATCCTGACAGGCTCCTCGATCATATCCATTATGACGGGGAATGACGATTCTTATGCATTCTTGATAGGTGGGACGTGTGGATTTCTTTATTTATTAATGTTGCAGATATCAGTAGATGGATTACAAGTGCAAGAACTTACTCCAGGGGAGGAGAAAGTGAGTTTTGGTCAAATTCTTGAAAGATTTAAGGGCATGAGTTTAAGCCTTGTTTTGGTATGTGCATTTGCTGCCATAGCAGTGAAATATGCTTCAGGGGACGGTGCCGTGCAGTGGACACCAAAAGACATTATCATTGGATTGATGGGATTTCTTGTGTATAAAGTTGCAGTCGTGTTGGCTGCATTTAAACCACTGCCATTTGGTTTAAGAGAGAGCAAATGATTGAAATCTCTATGTATATGTCCATATGATTTCATACAATCAAATAAAACTATTATCTCAGTTTGATGATTTCACCGTGAACATGAGTCGATTTTCAACAAATATCCAAGCATTCGCGTGTTATAATCAGATCTCTTACCAAATTTGAGAAAACAAATTCGTGAATGTTCTTTTGGTATCATGACAATATCAGTCTCCCGTATCTGTTTCATGTATCCAACACCCATCTTATTCATAGGGAATGCGACGTAATATTAATATCATAGTTAGGAGCAGAACAAAAAAATTTCGAAGTCATTTATAACAAAAATTAAAATATAATACCTAAATATAAATAATATTTTTAAATCGAGACAAAGAACAACATAAATGAATTATAATAACAAAGAAGAAAAATAATTTATTTTTTTTACTCTACAAACGTGTGTCATCGGCTAATAATGGAGAAATTTGGAGGATATTTAATTTTTTTTATTAATAATAATTATGTGTACAATTTTAAAATCTCAAGAATATTTTTTTCAGATCGAAATTTAAGGGGCAGCTGCCTCCTTGCCTCTATGTGAGGCCAGCCGTATTACAGTCAACAAATAAGCTGATTCGGGGCACAACTACAAGGGAACATGGGCTCACAAGTTAATTAAACAAGCCAACGACAAAAAGCTTAATAGTAAAAACGTAAGACATGATTCGTGATTTTTCATCGAATACAATCAGATGGAATAACGACATATAGTCGTCCTACAAACAATAGAGGTGTAAAAATTATGGAAAAGAGGAAGAAAATCGTCACGTCTTTTCCGGTAGCTGACATATTTTCAGCAATAGCATCCCAGGTTTACCGAGCTTTTTAGCAGCATCTCCAACAGTCCTACAAGTTATTGCTGATTTGGAGGAAACACCATTTGACTCACGCAGATATCAACACATAAAGCAGCTAAAACAACAGGGAACTGATGGAATTCGGCAACCATATATCAAAGGAAGTAATCTGGTGTTCTTCGAGTCACACCAGGTTCACCACGTCTGGGAGCTGGCTCAAACTGCATTCAGGGAACAAGTTAAATGCTGAATATGTGTGTTACACACAAATATATGTAAAGATTCTGCTCACTTTTGGTATGACCGTTTTCCAAATGCAAATGATACCCCCATCCTATTAATCAAATTAACATTCAAGTAACCACACTACTCCAATCTCATATATTAACTTACACATTCAATATAATTTTAAATTTAAACTGTTGTAATATAAAGTCATCCATTATCCATACAAACTACAGATATATTTAATAAAGTTGTACCGTTATTTTTTTTTTAAAGAAACGTATCATTATTCTTTTAAAAGGACGTACATCATCTAAACAATAATTACAAAAATAATCAGTCGTAGAAGCACATATGTGCACGGGGATGCTACTAGCTTGTGTGTGTGTGTGTATATATATATATATGTATAGAGAGAGAGAGAGAGAGAGAGAAGCACATATGTGCACGGGGATGCTATTAGCTTGTGTGTGTGTGTATATATATGTATAGAGAGAGAGAGAGAAGCACATATGTGCACAGGGATGCTACTAGCTTGTGTGTGTGTGTGTGTGTGTGTGTGTCTCTGTATAGAGAGAGAGAGAGAGAGAGAGAGAGAGAGAGAGAGAGAGACAGAGAGAGAGCGCAGGCGGAAGAGGACCTGAATGAAAGTGAAACCATTGCAGTCATCAACTTCGAGAATAGATGCCATATTACCACAACGATAGCAATAATTAGGCGCACTAAAGATAGTAACAACCTTTTGGTCCTGCAACAAAAATGAACTGTTATCATAAGATATCCCCTTTGCTCATTTGTAAGAAACTTACCAAATATGTAAAAAAAAAAAATCTGCAGAATTACATGTGCCCAATTAAATCCCTCCATAACCAGCTGATGGGCTCTAGCAATAAGCTTCAAATTATTTGCATGATTAAACTGCTCTGATATATCCTGTTCCATCCATGTGAAAAAATCATGTGGCATAATTCTTCACCTTAAGAAACCAAAATGGAGGAGTAAAGTGTTCGGAAAAATACTTGGCCAAATGTATATCCAGCGCCTCTGGGAGAGATACCCCAACCACATCGATCATCAGGATCAGACCATAAAAGATCACACATGGGCCCTTCATGAGGAACTTCTTGAACACGATCAAAATTTCTTATGTTATCAAGAGTTTCAATGGCTGGAGATAGCCCACCGTGCAGGCAAAAGATTTCCGACTCAACCTAGTGAAGTTCATAAAAATATACCACTGAAAATTTTGATTCCCATTGAAGACCTAAGAGAATTCTAAAGTCCTGTATCTAAAATAGTGGTTTCTCAGTAGAAATTTCAAGAAAGGATTGATAAAACTAGAAATCGACAATAGTTACCAGAAATATTCGTTTACACAGAAAAAGCAAAGAGAAATATACCGCATTCTCTTCTTCCAAGCAACTCTATCAATTACATAAGCTAGTGCATCCCACAAAAAAACTGCGAAGCGAGCTAAACATTTACCAGTCCGCAGATGATGAGAGTAATAGTTATATTTACCGAACTAGAATCAGGCAATACATTTTCCCACACGCGAATCATACTAGAAATTTTACAAAATAAGCATCACAAATATGATCATGTTAAACTTTTCATCGATAGATGAAAAATACTCACCAATGCGGTAAGAGGGAAATAGTCAAATAAATCTGTAAAGATCTTCCAGACATTGGCGTTGCCATATCTGAAAATGCAACCAAACAATCAGCATTATGTTATTTTGCTATTCTCACATGCACTTGCACGACAAATAGAGAAGAGATCAATGTGGTAGTTTCTAACAAAAAGAGACATTGTCAAGTGGTTGCTTACTTTTCCACGTGGAAAAGTAGAAAAACTACATTAATGAGGTCTGAAGCGCAATAATATTGTGCCCTCCAAAACCCAATAAAACATCAATGTAATACTAACCAACAATCAATACACGACCTGACAGGCAGTAGCATACAGTGCATGGAAGAATGTTAGACGATAAGATGGTCAATATTTCCACAGTTACATAAGATGTCTATAGCCAAAAGCTAATGTTGGTCATGATTGATGTGATGCATGAACAATACGTCGTGACTGCAGGAACTACTACCACTTCGCCAGCAACCCTCCACCAGCTATTTAATTTTTTTGGTCATCAAAATTACCAGTTATTAAGTGTAAAATCAAGCTCTTTAGAGACTTAAACTTCTAATATTAGGAAATCTCAAAACAAAATAAAATCAAATAAAAGTCTAGCCTGAGGTTATGACATAACAAACCACTAAAATATCATTACAATAAATCTACTAACAAGAAAGGGGTAAATGAAAGTCACGGACATAGTTTTATCAACAGCTCAATTGACATAAACCCATTTTACATCAGAACGCACAAAAACAAAAGATATGAAAAAAAACTCACTTTCTCAGGCACTCATCATAAAACCCATAAACTTGAGTAATCTGCAAGAAACAGAGTTGTAATTTTAAAATTTCAAGTAATAACAATAAAAAACCAAAAATCTAGAGAAATAATGACCAGAATGGTTGATGACCCTCGACAGTAGAATAGAACTTGAGGGGAAAAAAAATCATAAACCAGTAAGACCAATTTTCAATCCACAATGAAATATTTGACACTAAGAAATTAGAGGTGACAAATCGCACTCTCTATCAGGTACAAACTGTCAGGTATTAAATGATTTGGTAATATACCTGGCGGCTTTCATGATTTCCCCTTAGAATCGTGATCCGTTGAGGATATCGCACTTTGAGAGCCACTAATAACTGGAATGTAACCACACATCCATAAAAACAATGAAGAAAAGATATTCCTAAATACATATCAGTGTACTTAATCCACATTTCTTCATGCTTCCATGATAAACATTATCATTGGTTTCATGCACAATATGGACGTGATCAATGATCTGGGTTTATATAGCTGACACAACAGGCACAACTCATAAAAAAATTATAAACAGATAGGCATGCATTCACTGACCTTGGTTATATTCATCAATTGTCACTCATAATGCATAATCTAGGGTGAACATGGCCCAGACAGGTACTAGCAAAAGTTCTTTTAATGTATTTAGCATTCCAACCATTGCCACATTTGATGGTAAACCAAAAATAACTACCTAATAAATTTTGTTCAGCGTGGTTTTGAATCTTGGTGAAGTGTGGTTCAGTTTACAGCTAAACTTTGTTAAAATCCAATTGACACCCTGGTTCATTCCTCCTACTTCTTCTGCTTAAGGCGCTTCTTCTGCTTAAGGCGAGTCGAGATTATAAGCAACGCAAGAGAAATCAAAATAAAGAAATAAATTATCTTTAGGGCCTGATTCGATTTTCTTATGCGTGCAGAAGTAAGCTGACAAAAAATATGATAGGAGTGTGTTAGAGCAAATGCAAGCCAACAGATCGAGGTTTTAATTAGGCTTTCAATCCCAAAAATTTAAAAGAAGAAACCTATAATTCTTTTTTAAATCATATTCTGGTTTAATCGGGCTTTCCAAAATTAACGGTCCAAAAAAAATTTCCGTAAAAAACTCTAAAGGCCTAGGCCCACCTACACCTGCCTAGGATCGCGTGCCGGTTAGGCTGGCCGCCTAGCACCTATTCAGTGCGGTCGGGCAGCGCCTAGGCCGAGTTTTAGAACACTGTTTTTTTTATAGTCAAGAGTTTGCTCTTTATTGGTAACCAGGGAGTAAAACGCATTTAATCCACGAAGTTTATAAAAAGTTCACAAGTGAAAGTTGAAGCTCACCGTTACAGTTTCAACAGAATAGTATCCTCGATCGACATAATCTCCCATAAACAAATAATTTGAGTCCGGGCACTGCCAATGAAATATTATAAACATCAATTCACTGAACAGATGATGGATTTATAACTTATTAGCTAGATGAGGGCAAATAAGTACACACCTTTCCACCGATCCGAAAAAGCTCGGCAAGATCGTGGAACTGCCCGTGAATATCTCCACATATGGTCACTGGGCTTTTCACAGGCTATAGAAACAAGTAATAAGTTGAGTCAATTATAAAAACAATGGTAACCACTAACCATGACTAGGGAACAAATTAACAAAGGCAACATGATGATCAACATTTAATGCTACAGATCCTTCAAAAGAAACTACGGCCAACGATCATAGGGAACACCAGAAGATTACAACAGCCGTTTCATTTCAAATAATAAGAAAACCAGTAAAATTCAAAGCAACTGCATCATAGCACAGTCTGTGATAAAGGAAAATAAATGGAAATTTGGGCACCTGGACATTGCTCTCATCCATAAGAATCTCCTTGGCCTTCTCACATAACACCCTTACCTAAATAAATATAAGTTGAAAAAAAGAAGAAGATATTTTAGCAGATACAGCTCATTCCATAGCAAGACAAGATATATACAAAAAAAATGATAACAAACTTGCATCAATGTACAAGAGAGAATAAAAAGATATTCAATCTCTCCAAAAGCATAGAACCATAGTTATTTAGGGCATGGCGCACTAAGGTGCATGGGAGTCCTGGAGCTTGAGGCGCAAGTTGTGTGCCTTACTTCACAAGACATATTTTTAAAATATACTCCTTCGGTCCCAATAGGCCACATTTTCTTTTTTGTTTGTACCAAATAATATATATGTTTAAATATGGATACATATCTATATAGACGGGACAAACGAAAAAGAAAATATGGCCTATATAATTGGAAAGTCATTTGTATAATTGATATTTCTAATGAATTTCTTAATCATTGTGGAAAAAAGTCTATATAATCGGGACGGAAGTAGCATATGTTATGAAGATATGATCTAATTGATAGGTGATACAGTACTAGGTGGGGCAAATCCATTTGATACTGTAATGGAGCGACATATGAAGTTGACAAGTCCTGAGCTTAATTCTGTTATGGTTCACAATAAGTCCAGCAATGTCGAGGATCCTTTACACACTGATTCTAAATCTATCTTATGATCACTAGACCCGACTTTAGCTACGCTGTGTAGATTCTGAGACAATTTACACATGCTCCAAAATGTTTTCATATGGATGCTACAAACGGGATTGTGAAATATTTAAAGGGCACTCCTGGCTTGGGAATTTTGTCTCCTCGGAGAATTCCATTTCTATCACAGCATATTATGACTCTGATTGGGCAGCTTTTCCCATGACAAGGAGATCTATTACCGGTTTCTATATCAAGATAAGGGATGCATTGGTGCCCAGAAAAACAAGAGAGCAAAGCGTTGTCTTGATCATCAGTGGAAACGGAATATAGGGCCATAGCGGCTACTACATGTGAGATTGTGTGTATTAAAGGTCTACTTAAGGATATGGGAGTGGTGATAACAAAACCTGCATTGTAGCTGGGCTGGTTAAGACTGCTTATGTTTCTTCATAGCATCAACTGGCTGATATTTTTACTGAGAGTTTGGGAAAGCACAACATACATTTTTTATGTCCAACTCCAAGCTTGATGTTTTCAATCTACACCAATCTTGAGGTGTTTTGGTGATATTAGAAGAAGTGCTGCATTGTGAACACGGTAATTCCTTTGTCCATTTTATCTTAATGTTTTTAGTTAGTTTGTATATGCACATTAACATTTGTACTGGCTTACTGGGTTTTGGTTGGTTTGACAATTTTCTTCCAGAAATAGAATTCCATAAGCTTCCCGTTCAGCTATGTTAAGCTCAATTCTTAACAAGTCCAACCACATCTTTGAGTTAGATACGAAAAACCCTGAGCTATAATGAAGAACTACAACCAAACAAGGCTTCATACAAAACTACACAAGCAAATCAT
This sequence comes from Primulina tabacum, assembly GCF_025594145.1. NCBI lineage: Eukaryota > Viridiplantae > Streptophyta > Magnoliopsida > Lamiales > Gesneriaceae > Primulina > Primulina tabacum. The sequence continues at coordinate 50,929,807 of NC_134552.1, read as the reverse complement.
CAGATCAATGAATTCAATTCTCTGAGAAAAAAATAATAAATAAAACTATGCATAAACAGATTTTAAAGTATTTTTTTTCCTAAAGAAGATGAGGAAAAATATTGCTAAATTATTGGGGCAAAAGAGTGGACTTTCAACTGCCATATATTGACTTCTATCAAATGAGAGCCAACTGCCAAGACAGCTGAAGATTGCTACTGGCCTTTATTATCCTATTGGATCTTCGATTAACTAAACTAATCCAACACTCACACTCGAGTTCTCATCTGAACCATTAAACATTGCCCTAAACACAAATCACATATTCTGGAATTCTAGACAAACTCGTGAAAAGCAAAATGCCAATCAAATTTCAACGAAATTGAAACGAAAGCCCAATCTAAAAGCATTTTTTAAGTTAAAAACAATAGGAAACCTCTTGCTCGGAGATGGTTTTGCACTGTGTGAGCTGAGCGATCTGCTCATCGAGGTTTCCAGAAGATCCGCCGTCACTCGAAGCCACCGTCGCATCCATCAACGAATCCTTCTGAAACCCTATATTTTGGAATTTGCGCTGCAATTTTTCCTACGACGCCGTTTTCATGTGCCCTTCTTCTCTAAAGACAGAAGCAAACAGGTGGAGATTTTATTTTAATCAAGAAATTAAAGGAGCAGCGTGGAGGAAATCAAAGATGATTGGAAATGACAGAAAAGGCCTTCCTCGTTCATTGTCACATCACCATGTATCAATGTGTCAAATTCGATTTTTTTTCCAAGTATTCTTGTTAACAAAAATAAAAAACCAAATTTAAAATTTTATTAAAAAATTTTAAATTTTATTATTTATTTAATTTGTTATGAAAAAATTCGAGCGAGGGGCTGCGTGTAAGGGCTAGGGCTGGTCGGGAAGGGTCTGATGCTGTCGTGGGAGGGTCCATGGAGGGCTGGACCAGGCTGCCGCAAGAGGTGGAAGAGTCCACAAACCCTAGGACTCTCCCCGTGCACGTGCGCGGCTAGGTCAAGGAGGGGAGAGTCTCACGGCTGGTCTAGGGGTGTAGGCTGGTCCAGTAGGGTCTAGGGAAGATGTTTTAGGGTCGAGGATAGGTCTGGTGCAGCCGTGGTCCATGGTGGCTCGGTTGGTGAGGGCCGCGACCAAGGTAAAATGAATGAGGGGAGCGAACGGCTTGGATATGGGCTACGGGCTAGTGCGCTGGGCTAGGCTAGGTCAGGATGTGTCCAGGAGGTACTGGTGAGGGTCTGGTCCTAGGTGGCTCGAGGGTGGCTTGGTGTTAGAGGGAGTCGTGGCTTGGCTTAGAGATTAGGATTCGAATTGGCTAGGGCCAAAGGAGATGGTTCGAACCATGGGTTCACGGGGCTAGTTCTTGGCTCGCGGGAGTAGCTTAGGTATGAAAAGTTTATGTTTAAAGTTTGAAAAGAAATTATTGAGTTTTGAATTAATTCGGGATTTAAACGCTTCACGGTTTATTAATTAAGAATTAAATCAAAAAACCCGAGTTTACGTCAAATAAAAATATTAGAAGTCAAATTTAAACTTAAATAAGTATTTGGGATAGTCTCGAGTCAATAAAAGTGAAAAAAAGTCAAAAATCGGGAATTTTAGAGCCCAATGGCAAAATGGTTATTTTACGTCTCAGCTAGTACGAAAGGCTTGGCAGTGTCCCGAAGAATCATAACGCGTGCTAAATGATATTTTTAAAACGTTTATGATGAAAATATGAGATTGTATGACTTAGGATAAAACGATGCAATTTTTACTGTTAAAATGCTATTTTACGAATTTGGAAATGACACGATATTTTATGAATAAAAAGAAAAGAAAAATATTTTTGAAAGATGTGAATTGACTGTGACAAAAATGATATGATATATTATTATTGAGAATATCTGATGGAGAAAGGCCCTAGAGGGAGACCATTTACGGGAGAAGGCCCCAAAGGGAGCCTAACATTCGTATTTCCATTTATGTCGGTGCCTAGTGCCTGTCCCCATGCGCAATGATGAGTTGAGACTGATCAGTCGACCAAATGATACAGCTAGTCACTTTTAATGATCAAACTTCATCCAAAACGATAAATGATGGAAAGCTTTATGATTTGACTATTTATGGTGCTTATAAATTTATGCTAACTTATTTTGAATAAAAGTATGATTTTTAATGCATGTTCTTGTATATGTTTTATTTTCTATTTATGTTTAGAACACGTTGAGTCATTAAATTCACTAGTTTTGAATGTTGCAGTTGAGGATGAGATTGAGGGAGGCACTGACGCTTGAGTGAATCGAGTCCGGCATTACACTACCGAGTGACATTATTTTCCGCATTAGCTTGATAGTCAAAGTTTTAACGATTTTGTTAATAATTTAGTTAGAGATTTTTATGCTTTATTTTGAAGTTAGTGTTGATCATGTTAATGGTTGACGCAGTATTTTGTTAACTGACGAGTTAGGGATTTTATGCGATTGAGATTTCAAATGCTAAATTAATTTTTGTGCATTTACGCTTTTTGAAAAGTTGTGTGGTTTTTAATTAAATGTTACGAATTTTATAAAGAAAAAAAAATAGTAGGAATTTAATTTTTAAAAGTAGTTGACATTTCAGGTTGATAGGACCACCTATCATAAGATTTTGTCGGCAACATCTAGCAAGCAAATAATACATAAAGTTATTTACAAGTTTGAAGTCTGGGTTCGAATCTGAAGAGGTTTCTATAAATACATAGACAGAAGGAAGTTGAAGACATCATTCAACCTCTTCAATTTTTTTCAAATAAATTTATAATATTTTTCTTTCTAGTTTTTGTATTTTGTATTCCAAGCTATGATAAGTAACTAAACAAGTTTCTCTTCATCTACAGGAAGTTGTTATTGTAATAATATTTAGTATGTCTGAATAAAATTTTTTAAGTTTTGCCCCTCTCATATATTATTTTCAAAATAAATATATAACTATACATCTTGAGGTAGGAAACAAAACAAAGTTGTGCTTAATGTTGCTGAAGGAATTTGCGTCGAGAACCATCAAATTGCGACTGTGTGGTTAAGTTGTAAGGAACAGTCTCTAAAACCCGGTGGGCACTACCCAACGACTTTTTGGGCAAAAGAAGTATGACCTTTATTTTACCTCACGGAAGCATGATGAGCCATATAAAAAATAGAAGACTCAAATATATGGTATATAGGCAGAAAACTTTGCGTAGCAATATGTCTTTAGAGAGACTCGATAAGTGTAACAATGTCACATATTAAGATTAATAAAAAAGAGAAAAAGTTAATAAAAATGAAGACAATGGTAAAATGGGAAGATTAATAAGTAAGAATTGAATGATATAAATATTCATTTTCAATGGTTGATATCAAAGCGAATGTGGTTGAGAATGGAATACTTATTACTTATATTTGATTCCTATACGATGATTGGTGGCTCAAAGTAAATACCAAGAATGGAGTGAAATTATTTATTTATATTGACAAAATAATCCTTTAAGTTAACTGAATAAAACAATAAGTGTACAATATGTATATTCACTTTATTTTATTTTTATGATTTTTTCTTCTAAAAAGAGAAAGTACATTCTCAGAGTGTGTTTTCAAAAAATCAACTCAATAACAATAAAAAAGTTCAACTAAATATCAAATGATCAACATATTATTATAATGTATCGTTGATTTCCAAATATCAAAAATATAAAATGTTTCTAGTCATCACCCAAAATATGAATCAATTACTATTTTATTTCTTCAAAAACTTCAGATATCATTATTGATTATACCTTGAACCAACTGATTTTTTTTTTCTTCCAACATGCTAAAAAACAATTCAATTAACTCGTGAGATTTGGCTATATGACACACTGCTTTCATGATTTCTCATGTGCTAAGCTTGAGAATCTTTCTTATCTCATAATTTAATTTTTTTTGTCGCTTTTTTGAAATTCTGCGTCAACTCCAATTGCTTTCGCAAAAACTTGACTTGACTTGCTTTGGCAATTTCACTTTCAATAATTGAAACCGTATCTTTAATATTCGCCACGACAATCATGTTATCATTGCTTTTACTTCTCTTTTGCTTCTTTTGGTTGTGAACTCCTTCACTTCTCGGGGATTGCATAGGAGAAAATGAATTATAAGCATCAAAATCTTCAAGACCATATTCTCTAGTTGTGTCAATATCATTGTTAGCGCAATTATTGCTTTCTTCTCTTCGTATATCTTCCATCGTATCGGCGGAAGCTCCATCGTTCAATCTTGTTGCTCGATCTTTTCCAAAAATAATAATTAGCTCGCCATAAAGCGGGATTGACTTGTTTCTCCATACTGAAATAAAAATTGTGTTCATATGTTAGATCTCGAAATAATAAACTTATTATGATTTTCTATAAATTTAAGAACAATGATCCAAAACCAATTTACTAACTGCAATATGTTCAACCAAAACGATAACATTGCTATGTATTTCTGTTTCCTCGTCAGTTTTCTCGTTGTTAAACTTAATCTTGCCATAAGTGGAAATATATTGAAAATAACATATATTATTTGGTTTAGTCCCAAAGAATTCACACAACAATTTGCTAAACCTCTGCAACTTTATACTAATGTTGTTGAAATGTTTAATATATTTTAAAAACGTCATTTCCAGTTAATGATAATAAGGGATTAATTAAATCAAATCTCAAGCATGTGATTTGGAATGCTCGTTCCATTCCTACCTCATTTCACTATATCAAGATCAGCATTAAAAAAAATAAAAATCCCCAAGTCGGGTTGGAGTTAATCGATAGTCACGCACCTTAGCAGATTAGAAAAATAAAAATGAAAATCGATCCATGAACTTCAAAATTATGAACAATTATTTCATATATTTTCTGGAAATTAAATATTTTTCCAATTGCCATTAACTTCTTCATTTCCCCATAATAATTTTCTTCTTCATTCTATTTCATATACTCATTTATCTTTCTCTTTTCATAACAAACTTAAATATGAAAGTCAATACAAAATCATAGATTGCTTGAAATATTGAGTCTGTCCTTTTGGAAAAGAGTAGATATCTTGTGAGACGGTCTCACGAATCTTTATCTGTGAGACGGGTCAACTCTATCGATATTCACAATAAAAAGTAATATTCTTAGCATAAAAATAATATTTTTTCATGGATGACTCAAATAAGAGATCCGTCTCACAAAATACGATATGTGAAACCGTCTCACACAAGTTTTTGTCATTAAAAAATATCACATTGCAAAAACTCATTAAGCAAACAAACACATTCCATTAAATGCAAGTGCAATCGAGGATCGATTTTTGACGGAAGAACCTATCGACTAAATGGAGGACCAAATCGGATTAATTGAAAAACAGATCGCGAAATTAGGACGTAACATAAAACGAGGGACTTATTTGAAAATTATCTCATTTTTACATATTGAAATTTGTTCAAAATTATTTATCTGTTTGTAAACTTTTTAATTATTCCATAATATTGTCAATAATCCTCATGTCTTATTATAATCATATTCAAAATTTCATAAACATCTGTTTTTTTTTTTTAAATTTTTAAAAAAGAAGAAGTACACAGACGTGTTGAGTTTAGTATGGAGAAATCACATAGGTGGTAGAATCGAGCCTCCATTCCCCAATTGAATGCTGCCTCCTCTCGTTCGTCCATCCGTTTACTCGGAACAGAATCAAGCATCAAATCACACGCGCACATAGATCAACGCGAAGATATTCGTGAAATTTGCATTTGATCGCACATCCTTTGCGCGAAATTAGGTTTTCTGTTTTCTCTCCCTTCCAATCTATTGTACGTACCCTTTTCACTTGCTTTCTCGATATCATCTGTATGCATTTTTACTCGTATGTTTTCCACTTTACATTCCTTTTTTTTTTCCCTCTTTGAATCACTATTTTGTAAGGGATTGCTTTGTTTTTTCACACTGTAAATTATTACCTAACGTTGGTGTATTTTTTTTCTCGGTTGTTTTTTTAAGGGATTTTCCGCGCTTGTGGCTGTTGGGAGGAGACGATTAAGATTTTTCTGTTAATTTTCTTTTATGTGTGTGTGTGAACTTCCGTAAATGGGCATGGGCAAGGTTTGGTCATCAGAATTTTATGCTAATATGTCTGCCTTTTGGTTTATTTTTTCTTTTTGATTAATTTTTTAGCTTTCCAGATGTTGTCATCGGGGCTTTTAAGTCGGTTTGGCTGAGCGGGATAATTGGTGCGTTTGCTTTGGAAGGGATGGTGAGCATTTGGGTGTTTGGTTGGATTTTCAGTGCTGGAAAGTTTTAATTCTCAAGGAAAACCGTGGGTTGAACTGTGGAAGAGGTATTTTGTTGAAGCGGAATCGAGGAAATATTAATCCCGTGGAAGAAAGTGTTGATTTTGTGCTATATTCTGACTATGCCAACATCATGGGCTGATTCGGTTGATAAGGTACCGGCAGGTGATGGCACCGGGGCAGTTTCCCGTGTCAAATCAAGTTATGTTCCGCCGCATCTTAGAAACAGACCTCTTTCATCAGACGATCCAGCAGCTCCATTTTCCTACGCTGGTGTTGCGTCTGGAAATGATCGACAAGGATATGGTGGCCAACCCATAGGTGCAAGTTATCCTGGTGGTTATAGAAATGATAGAAGCGCAGGAATCACCCGCACTGGTGGATGGAATAATAGAAGTGGTAGTTGGGATCGCGGGAAGGAGAGAGAGGTCAATCCTTTTCCAGATGACATTGATTCTGAAGAAGCTTTTACCTCACAGGAGAATACTGGGATCAATTTTGATGCTTATGAGGATATTCCGGTCGAGACTAGTGGGCGAAATGTTCCTCCTCCTGTGAATACATTTGCTGAGATTGATTTAGGTGAAGCATTAAATCGAAATATTAAGAGGTGCAAATATGTGAAACCCACTCCTGTGCAGCGGTATGCCATACCAATTTCAATTGCTGGGCGGGATTTGATGGCTTGTGCTCAGACTGGATCTGGAAAGACAGCTGCATTTTGCTTCCCAATCATAAGTGGAGTCATGAAAAGCAGCCAATCTACTCCAAGACCACCTCACATGCCACGCATGTCATTTCCTCTTGCTCTCATTCTTGCTCCTACCAGGGAGCTGTCAATCCAAGTGAGCTTGTATTACCTTTTCCGATGTTATTCATTTTACATTTATGTATAAGGATGCTATAGAGTGAATCCAACTCTGTTTATCTCTGTACAGATTCATGAAGAAGCTAAAAAATTTTCATATCAAACTGGAGTGAGGGTGGTTGTTACTTATGGTGGTGCACCCATAAATCTACAGGTTTTATTTTTATCCTTGTTCAGTTGTTATTTATTCATGAATACACTTCACTCTGAATTTGTCTGGCTTTTTCCCCTTATGCTCTGTTCACAGATATATATGTTATGTTTCGTTATCTGTTTGGATTTTAAGTATCCCATTACGAATGAGTTTATTTTTTCAAACCTTGGAGGATAGGTTAAACAGAAAGTTAATAAACACAAGAATAACAACTGTGAACCCCATCTTACAGATATTTTGTTTTACTTGATTTATGAATTTATGTTGATTTGGATCCTGAAAGACCTTCCTTTCATGCATCTGTCCTGTTTGGGATCAATATCGGTTCTTTGAGAACATTAAGTAGGCTGTTTATCTCATTTGGAAGCAACTTTTTTGAGGTAAATAGACAGCACCCCTAAAACAAAATTAGGCCTATATTGTTTTATATATAAGATGTTCCTGTCTATTGATTATAAGAAATATACTATATTTATAGCACTAAATTTTTTATGAGTGACACAATTTTAACATTCTCAGTCACCATTTCTTCCACCTATGTTTATGAAAGTTATGTTTTTTATTGTAGCTTTTAAATAATCATTTGTTATATTTTTTTATTTGTTGTTTAGTGATGATACTATTTTTATTTGTTAATTCATCTATTATTCACATATTTTTACCCATTTTCAATTGATATTGAAATTTTGTTATCTAAACTACCAAACCTATTAATCATGATGCTATTTAACTATGAACTTGTGTATATGTAAGGACCAACACCTTATTACTTATTTTTAGTTATTCTGACAATTATTTTATGGTCATGGCTTGCTTTGAAATGGAAGTTTGTTTATTATCATCACTTTTATCTGTCTAGGCTCTTATTAATTTTTTCATAAAAAGTTAAACCATTATTCAGAAAACAAATACAATATAGAACATAGATTAACGATTTCCTCAATTTAGCCTTGATCTGACCAATGACGTGTTTTGAGTGCAAATGTTTCTTTTAGTTTTAAGAATCTTATAGATTCATTGTATCATTTGCCTAAATTTTAGAGCCTGAGAGACTGCTTCATATCGCTTAACACTGTTGGATCTCCTCATTCTAATATTGTGAATAACTTATGGACAGCTTCGAGAACTTGAAAGAGGTGTGGACATACTTGTTGCCACTCCTGGACGCTTGGTGGATTTATTGGAAAGGGCAAGAGTCTCATTGCAAATGATTAGGTATCTAGCCCTGGATGAGGCAGATAGAATGCTGGACATGGGTTTTGAACCTCAAATAAGGAAAATAGTGCAGCAAATGGACATGCCTCCTCCTGGTATTAGACAAACGTTGCTGTTTAGTGCCACATTTCCAAAAGAAATCCAGGTGGTTTTTTTTAAAAAGCATCACTTTAAGCTACATGATGTTAATTAGTCATAGTAACCAAAAATCAATCGGAAAATGTAACTGTTTTAAGCGACTACAACTTTTTATGTTAGAACACGAACGCGTAGCCCCAATTATAATTAGCATCACTTGTCATGAAGCACATAAGCAATGCTGTAGGGATAAATAGTGGATAGGGAGAGAAGAAGTCTAAGAAGCACTTCCAAGTTCCAGCTTTCAATCTCCTTATCTTTTTACCCGACCAAATATTTTATATTAATGTATGTGAATCTAAAATTAATTTATATATGAAATAATATCTTGTCTGCAATTTGTTTTATGATTATATGTATAAATGTGAAACTTACTTACATGTGAGGCATATTTTGTTTGCATTTAGTTTTTTATTTTCGCAAAATTTACATATGAATAATATAATCTGCCTTTTGTTTTTCCCTCCTGTTCACATTATTTTGTTTATGAAATTTTGTTTTGCAAACCAGAATCAGATGTATCGATTTCATAATTTGGGATTGCTTATCACACCAATTATCAGTTGATAAAAAGCCGATGACAAAATTCTCTATCGACAACTAGCACTCTCATACAAATCGTGTGTACCTAAATTACGGTACCATTTTGATAATATCATCATCACACAAGTAAAAGGTTCAAAAATTGTTTGTGCTGGCTGCATGGAAATTCTTGTTCGAATTGCTTTGTTTAAATCTAAAGTATCCATAACTTTTGAATAGCTTAAGTACTTGTTCGCAAGTTAATTTGACCTTCGTCTTAATTGCTTATTCAATGCATTTCAATGTGCCCCAGCCTGAGGGTGGAAATGAGCAGTGCTGATTATGCCAATATTATTTGTCTAGTTTTGCTAATGAGTTTGACATTTACAAACATTAAAAACTGTGGGATATCTATGTTCTTCGATTACACAGCTAAAAATTATAAGAAATCTTATATCTGTATCAACATTTTGTTTCTTAGTAAAATAATCGTGTGTCTTTATGTTTTTGTGAAATTTGTAATACCTTAGTATGCAGAACGAGGTTGGTACGTTGGAAATTATAACACTGCTGTTTATGATCAGTTGACTTCTAACAGAATAAACTCGAGAAACAGTACCAGAATATTCTGTTACAAAATTTTCATAATTTGTTATACATTAACATCAAATTTTGACTAGAGGATGTGGTGCCAGGTTATGCTGTTCCTTGATTTTTATGTATTTATTATGCTCTCCGATGCCAATTTTTCATTATTTGTGCATACACTAGATGATATGTCCTGTCTGAACAGTCTCTGTTCTTCAACTTTCGAGTAAATTTGTGTGGGAGTCAGAATGCTTAAATACATCTCTCGTTGCATGAGATGCCCATGTCATAGTAGTTATAACTTGTGAATTTGTTTCACTTCCTGCAAATGCCTTGCCAATTTCTCGACTTGCAATTAGTTAAAAGAATTCAAAATATGATCTCATTAATTTTATTACGATGACACATGGCCAAGTATAACTTTGTACCTATCTACCTATGTAATCTTGTGAAATATTCCTAACTTTTAATTGGCATACAGAGGCTAGCAGCAGATTTTCTGTCGAATTACGTGTTTTTGGCAGTTGGAAGAGTTGGTTCTAGCACTGATCTAATTGTTCAAAGGGTTGAATATGTGCTTGAGACAGACAAAAGAAGTCATTTGATGGACCTCCTTCATGCACAGTTGGCAAATGGTGTTCATGGCAAGGTACGGTATTGCAATTAATTGTATCCAATCATTCCAAAATGACATTTTTTACCATTGCTATTTTGAGAGAGATGGTAATGGTGATAGAAACAAACATGTCCTGATTTGTACGTTTAGTTAAGGCCCACAAGTGTCTCCTAAGCATGCATATCTTCCTCCGTGTATCTTCTCTTAAAAGTGATTATTATTCCTTTAAATCCTCCATCTGGTATAACAACTTGGTTTTGTGCATTTGAATTACAGCAAGCTCTTACACTAGTTTTTGTGGAAACAAAAAAGGGAGCTGATGCACTCGAACATTGGCTTAGCATTAATGGTTTCCCTGCCACTGCCATCCATGGTGATCGAACTCAACAGGTATGTTTGGGTTGTTGGCATTTGAGCCTAGTACATTGGCCTATATTATTTTCTGGATGTCGAAGTTGGGATATTCATTTTTGACATCCCACTTTATAAGTATGCATTTGATTTTTAATCTTTTTGTGCTATTTACGCATCTGCCACTAAAGTCTAAACATACTTCTCGGAGTCTGTAATATAGCAAATTTGTGCGTTTTTTTTAATTCGTTGGAGTTTTTACATTTTTTGCTTTCAACGGTCCCTTCGCTCTCCTCTCCCTTTCCACTTTCTTTTAGATCGGGTTGTCGTCCTTTCTGTACCCATGTTTTCTATGTACAACTGTCAATGTGGGAGTCACATGAGATGGTTTTATGTTGTTTCTCTCACCCATTTAGAGATGTTCAAGTATAAATTGATTAAACAAGGAATTTTTTATTTTTGATGAAAGATTAAACAAGGAATTGAAATGGATTTATTTAGTGTTCCAGGTAAGCATCCAAGTCGAGTTTCATTAAGAAAGTCGTATTTTAGATCAAGTAACATCAAAAACTCACATAATGACTGTTTAAATCTGCTGCTCAATTCTTATGCTATGCCACTAAAGGTTAGAGACCACAAAGAGGACCCTAGAATGATAGTCAGACGATGGCATGATGTGTATGCCATGGATGACATCACAATAGCATAATTGCTTTTCATTGGCTGCCTCACAATACCAACTCGCACGAGAATAAATACATGTCCACTTTTCTCTTGAAATGGATGACGGTGATCTGGAGTGGTACCATGAATTGAAAGTGAATATTAGTCAAGACGTCTCAAAATTTTATTTTATGCTTTTTGAATGGTTCTTTTTGGAGATTCCACTTCCTAAAATGTGATATTAGTGTTTGAACATTTTTCACTTCCCCTAAAATTTGTCTTATTTGATTTGATAACATACATATCAGCGCAAAATGTGTACTACCAAATGATCTATCAAAGAAAGTTTCTTTGCTTAAAGTAGTGGTGTATATGTAGCATTTTATACTACATATTCATTCGTATTTTTTGTTCATTTATTATTTATTTATTTATTTTTGTATGGTAACAGGAGCGAGAATATGCTTTGAGATGTTTCAAAAGCGGTAAAACACCAATATTGGTTGCAACAGATGTAGCAGCACGGGGTCTGGATATCCCCCATGTTGCACATGTGGTCAACTTTGATCTTCCAAACGACATTGATGACTACGTCCACCGTATAGGCCGGACAGGCCGTGCTGGAAAATCCGGGTTGGCAACTGCGTTCTTTAACGAGAACAATGCCTCACTGGCGAAATCATTGACTGATTTGATGCAAGAAGCCAACCAAGAAGTTCCGGCTTGGCTTTCCCGTTTTGCAGCCAGGTCTTCTTTGTATGGAAAGAATCGTCGCGGAGGGGGTGGAGGGGGTGGTTCGGGAGGAAGATTTGGTAGCCGTGACTTTCGTAGAGATGCCTCGTTTGGTAGAGGCGGAATGGAGTACTATGGTGGGGGTCAAATTAATGGTGGATATGGCAGCAGCAGCTCTGGTGGTCATGGTGGAGGATATGGTCCCAGTGTGACTAGTGCATGGGACTGAAGTCTATTCGCCTCGCCCTCCTTTTGCGCTTCAATAATAATTCATCTACTTAATGTTAACATTAATCGTTTGTACCCGTTGTTAGTTCCATCACATTTCTATTTCTAGTTGTGCATCTCACATTTTTTTCTTTTATTTTTTTTAAAAAAATTCCTCACCTTTTGAATGTAAATTCTTTCGTCCCCCAACTAATTATTTCAATATTGAAGTAGTTTTGTTTTGTTTCCATTGCTTTATTTATGTATATATATTTTAAATTATTTTCAACCATTATTATTATTATTATTTTTGTGTGCACCCATGATATATATATATTTTTGCTAAATTAAAAATGTAAATATGTAAACATAAATCTACTTGTATTATATTAAAAAGTGTATCTGGGCAAATTGACCAGTTTAGTCCCGGTAGCAAATAACGCCCCAACACGTGTCTCTTTTACTACATCACAGACAAGGGACACAATAGCACGTGAGATTGTCTCTGCCCTCCCACCACACCACAACACATCACTGCAAGTGGGTTTAGCTTCTTTCTTTACCTTTTTGTTTTCCTCTTTTCTTCCTCCGTTTTTGGAGGCTCGGTCTTCGTCTTCCCACCATTGAACCGAGCAACTCCACCACAACACATCACTGCAGGTGGGTTTGACTTCCTTCTCTGCCTCTTCGTTTCCTCTTTTCTTCCATTGTTTTGGAGCCTCAGTCTTGTCTTCCCACCATTGCACCGAGCAAAGTCCAGCAAAAAAAGTTTGGTTGTTGTGTTGTCTGCCTCCTTCTTGTTGCAGTTTCTCGGGCTTAACTCTGTTGCGGGGCGTTCCCCTTTCTTGTCAAAGTAGACTGTGACAGTCGAGTCAAACATGAAAATGCATGGACTAATGATGAGGTTCAGACTTCAAATTTCAACTCTAAGGCACTCAATATCATCTTTAATTCGGTCGATGTCAACATGTTCAGTCTCATTACCAATTGGACATTTGCTAAAGAAACATGGGACATTCTTCAAAAGCACTGCGAATGATTCTTCAAAAGCACTGCGAATGATCTGAAAGTGTCTGTAGAACCAAACTGAGGATGTTGACCTCCGAATTTGAGAGCTTAAGGATGGAAGAGAATGAGACAATTGTTTAATATGATCGAAGACTCCGAGATATTGCCAATATAGCATTTAGTCTCGGTGATCTTATGTCTAATGAAAGGCTCGTCAATAAGGTATTAAGATCTATTCCTAAACGATTTAACATCAAGATTTGTGCCAAGATGAATCAAAGGATTCGTCTACTCTGAATATGGAAGATTTGATAAGCTCTCTAAGGACTTTTTAGTTGAATCTGGATATACAGAAAGGAGATAAAAGGAAGGCTATCGCTTTGCAAGCTACTGATGACTCCGTCAACAATCTAATTCAAGAAGCAAATGAATATGGTCCCGGTGAGGAGTCATTCTCCTTGATTACTGAGAAGTTCTGTGATTATTTGAAGAGCATGAGAGACAAGAAGAAAATCATGTCAACACCGAAACTTTTTTTTGTCATTTTTAAGAGAAATAAAATGTCTACACCTACTCAAGAGAATTTAGATCGAGAAATGAAGTGATTGCTCGACTAGAAAATAAAAGATTGGACTCCGTGCAGTGTAGAGAATGCTCTAGATATGGTCATTATACAAATGATTGTGCCAATCGACTTCGCAGAAACAAAAGCATGTGTTAGGATCGGTAGATTGGTTGAGATGTGTTTAGAAGGGGGGTAGAATAAACACTCACGATTTTTGAATCTTTTCGAATGAAGTGTCAGTTCTGTTACAAACTGAAACTATGAATTTTGTCAGTCAATGACAATCAGTTTAACTGATAACAATTGCGGAAATAAACTGACTGAAAGATAGAATAAATAACTCAAGTAGTAACACACAAAGATTTATGGATGTTTGGAGATTGAAATAACTCCTACGTCACCCCTTCTATCACAAGGATAGGATATGCACTAAAAGACTTTGATCGATACAAAACTTGTACAGACCCACTTCAGTTTGGACTTAACACTGCCAAAACTGAAACTCTTAGTTTACTAAATATCTCACAGTTCTTCGACTGAATTTAGCACAACTGATCTAGTTAAGATCAAATAAACAATAAAACGATTTGTGCTTGTAAGCTCGAAAGGTAGCCTCAAATGCTACAAATAAATCAGATAAGTGTGAGCTTTTTGATTCTTGAGTAAGAGCTATAAATTCAGCAGGGTAACAACAAGTTTTTGAGAATAGATAGATCGATTGGTTGTTTGCTCAACTGCTCTTCTTACCTATTTATAGGCTTCTTTTCAACGGTAACATTAAATATAATTTGAATCATTATATCCGTTGATTTCCACGTCAATATTCCTCTGACATTCGTACACTATAAGCTCTGAAATGCAGAGTTCCACCTACGAGTTGCAGTCTGCTTTGTACTGTTGTCGGTTGAATGTCCTTTTCAACAACTGATGACGTGTACAGCTGAATGATCAGCTGATAAGCTCACAACTGAATATGTCAACTGATCAATTTCCAACTGATTAGTCAGTTGTCTTCGTAAGTTCAATTCAGCTGGTTTCAGCTGCCTTCGATAAACTGCGCATTACTTAGGGGTGTCAAAATGCAACACGACCCGTCAACCCGACACGATCCAACACAAAAAAAATCATATTCGGGTTGTTGTTTTTCGGGTTCGGGTCGGGTGAGTTCAGGTTAGTACCAGGTTAGACGGGTTTCGGGTTGGGTCGGGGTTGACCCAAAAACTTTTTTTATATAAAAATATTACCTATATTTTTATATATTGTATGTTTGAACAAAATTTATTGTATATTTATACGATAAATTTTCATCATTTAAAATTTATTTTGTATATTTTTTATTTTTTTAACAATTGTTTATTTGATTTAGTAAATATACTTTAATTTTCTACAATTAAACTTTCAAATTTAAATCGGAAATTTTGTTATTATGTGTTTAAATTAAAATATTATTATTTTATTTTTTTTGAATTTTTTTTAAAAAATAAATAAAATTCGGGTTAGACGGGTTACGGGTTCGAGTTGGGTTGGGTTTTCGGGTTGCTTCGGGTTCGGGTTGAAAAAAAAAAAAAATCGCGGGTTGACCCGAAACCGACCGACCCGACCCGATTGACACCCATAGCATTAATCTTCAGTTAGACAACTGTCAGTTGATTTATGTATTTCAGTTACTTCAAACTACTTGATCAGTTAGTCCAATAAATTAATCACTTAGTTGGTCAAACAACCGAAATTAAGTTTCCAACAATTTCCCCCCTTTTGATGTTTGACAAAACTTGTAAAGTATGAACTGATCAACTGAACTCAAAGATATTCTTCGAACTCATTGTAGATAAAATAATTCTTCTAATGTACAGATTCATACAAAGAATAAAAGAATAAAGAATTCCTGCATAGTCTTCAACCATCAACTGAAGTATCAATTGATCTTCATTTCTTCTTCTTTCCTTTGTCTTCTCCTTTCTGATCTTCTATTTCTCCTATTTCTCTCTTTTTGTCAAACTCATCAACCTTTCTTGACAAATTCCACACATATGAAGATAGATTAGAAACTGCATTCATTAGGATATCTTGCAGTAAATCTATTCGTTTTGAAACAGTACTTTCCAGATAGTCGAGACGCTTGTTACTAATGCTTGCGTCTGGAAATGAGCTTCAGTTGAAACTCTGTATTTGTGAAGCTCGTCCATCTGAAAGAATAACGAAGACACATCCTTCTAGATTTTCTGCAATTTACTCATGGTATTATCCTTAATAGAATCAATTCTCATAGTGTGCAAGAATTGCGTTGATAAGATATTGTCAGAAATGGAAGTCATTATACCAACGAGGTTGGTCTGAATAGCTGAAATTTCTTCAAACAGAGACTCAGTTTCTATTGTAATGCCTGGAGACATGGCTCCAGAAGTTTCTGGTTGCTCTCTATTCTCTCCATCGAAAATGACCAGTGCCCCGTCAGTTGTTTCAGTTGTTGTATTGACCATTTCTGAAGTCTCTTCAGGTAAGACTTTCTGTTGAGATTGTGGAGGAGAAGTTGGATCAGTAGCAGGGTCCGATGATGCTTCATGCGGATGATCAGTTGAAACACTAGTTATTACTGGGATAGACTGCTCAACTGATGCTTCAGTTGGCTGCATGATAGAAGGCTGATCAGCTGGCTCTTCTTCAGTTGCAACTGAGTGCAGCTGAGCCTCTTCAGTTAATTCAAAAATGCCTGTTTAGTCATGATAACTGACTGAACTGGCTCTTCAGTTCTCAAAATTTCTTGTTCAGTTGTGGAGGGCAACTGAAATGGTTCTTCAGTTGTGAATATTTCTTGTTCAGTTGTGGATGGCAACTGAACTGGTTCTTCAAGAGGTTGAGCTGGGGCTTGAAAAACTGGTTCTTCAGTTGTGAACAACTCTTCAACTGCTTCAGTAGAGGATAGTTGAACGTCAGAGGCAACTGATTTGATTACTTCATCAATGTTGGCCAATGATAATTCAGCGTCTATGTAGAGTGTAGCTTCAACAGTTGAAGACTGAGGAACATCAGTTGACTTTGATGTATCTTTAGAAAAAGAATCAGTCATCTGTTCAGCAGAGCCTGCATTTGGATCCTTGGATGGCTGATCTGTTTGAGCTGATTGATAAGCTAGCTCATCTGAAGAAAGATCTTGAGAATTTTCTGGAATAATAAGTTCTTGATCCATTTCCCAATTCTTGATATCCATTTGCAGAGATAACAAGTCCATGTCTAGTTGGTCATGAACTGCTTTATCATTAAGAGAAGTTGGGCTAGTAGGATCGTAGTTCTGACGTAGCTGACCGATCAACTGACTCAATTTCTTTGCCCGTATCTGATCAAAGAAATATTTCTTTCTCTGAAGTGCTTGAACCACCGTGGCAGCTTTGACCATTCTCAGAACAAGTGTTTCCAAGGCAATGAATTTCTTTAAAATTGATTTTTTCCGTAATTTCCTGACAAACACAACAGTTCTAAACTTTACCCATTCTTCATATGTTATGAGTTTACCTTCAGAAAATTCATTGACTTCTTTCCAAATGAGGTCAATGTGCGTCTGAATGGTGTTGGTTGGTCTGGGCTCTTCAATCATTTTCTCTTTGCCCTTAGATTCAGTTAGAACATGAGAAATGCTCAGTCCTGATCTTGTCGAGTCCACTTGTTCTCAAATCACTACTACTTTAGGTCTTGCCATCGGCAGAGGATTTGGTCTGGTGATAGTGATAAGTGGAGCTTTAACTCCAACAGATTTCTTCTTCCCACCAGATTCGGGGATAGACTTTTTGAGAATTGCAGATAGTGGTAGCTGATCATCAGTTGACGTCTCAACTGGTACAGTTCTGAGTGGAGTAGCCTTGATCGGCTGTTCAGGTCCAGATTGGATGGTCCTATCAGACGGGATGATTCCCACATCCATCACTGATTTAGTCTTTTTGGTCCTGGGTTTCTTGGAAATTTTGGGAGATGGAGTCTTCTCAGAGTCACTTTAACTGATAATCAGTTTACGTTTAAGCATCTTTTTCCAAGTCTCCATCCGAGCTTTCTTAACTGATTTGGGAGATCCTTGCATCTCAATCTCCTTCTTCACTTTCAAGAACTGCTCAGGTGACATGTCCAGTTTATGCTTTGGTGGCTGGACATTTTTAGCATTGAAGATTTTCAGTTTTGACGATCTTTCAGAATCATCAGTCACCAGCCCCTTGACTTTCAGCAAATAGCTGAGCTGCACCACATAACCCTTTGATTGCTTGGACGATTGAAACATATTCCTCAGGATGTTGAAAATTATATTCTTCCAGTTCAATCTCCGACCAGCTATGATAACAGGTAATAGCTTGAAATTTCTCAAGTGTAAGTGCGGCAAAGGATCCAGCCTTTGCTAAAAGCTCTTTGGCTACTATATATGCCACCAGTTGCACCTCTGGCTTCAGCTTCTTCTTGGGATTGGAAACTTTGATTTTCCGACCATCAGCAGATAGAAGGGTTTGCGTCTCTTCAACATCAGATGCCTTTAATTCAGAGAGGTTAACTAGCCCATCAGTAGGCAGTTGAAAAAGGTTGCAGAAGAAGTCCTTGCCAATGATCAGCAGATGACAATTACAGTAGTTGCGATACTGCCTTCTTTAGTGACATATCCGCTGGTATAGAGATCCTGAATCTCTTTAGTATAGATTTCTTGAGAGGATAATCCCAGAAATTGTTTCAGTCCTGCTGCTTCCACTTTGATGAAGATATTCTTCACAGCTTCATCTGATACAGTCATAACTGAGTCAAAGTCGATTGCCATTGCGTTCATGACATGAGCTGGGATCTGATTTGCCATTTGAATGAATGTTTTTCTGCGAGAAAGAAAACTCGAATTTGTTTTTTCTCTGTAAATTTGAAGTAAGCGTAAGGAGAGAAAAACCGAATTGGAGCGGGTATAGTACTGATGTAAGTGACTATTCAAATTATTGGACACTATGCCAGTCTAGGAAAATTTGAATTAGAAACGTGTGTACGTGTGATAAAAACATGTATAGAATATGAATGGATTATGTGGGTCCACGTTTCAAAATACTATTCATTGAAAGACAGCAATTAATGCTTCGACAAACAGTCACATCATTTAATATAGAATATTATTCGATTTATCAGTTAACATATTTGAGAAGATCAATTGGGTCAACAACTGAGTGACCAGTTGAAAACTTAGTCAGTTCAGTTGAAGAACAACTGACTATTGTCTTCTCAGTTAACTTTTTGTTCGATATTCCCCCTCAATAAATGCAAATAAATAAGGGTAAGAGAAACTTAGTCTGAATCAGTTAAGGCCAGATGACTCTTTGTCTTCCTCCTGTCTCTTGTCTATAAATTAAGATCATTGTTATTTGGTAATGACATCTGAACTCCAATGGATTGTGAAAGCAGCACACACGTCCCTCATCTTTCATGGACGCCTCGACGTATTCAAAGATTTAAAAGAGATGCTGAAGAAGACGTCTTTACAGAGGTTATGTCCGTTTGGACTACCGCTCACTACATTCAATCATTCAATACTGAAGAATTCCCTGCTTCTGCTAAGCAGAGATCACTTGCAAGGAAGCTTAACAGGCTTGCTCAAGTCGATCATATATCCGAGCTAGTCAAGGATGATGTTGTATGGTATCGATTTTATTCTTAATAAAATCTTGATTTGTATCATTGCTGTTGTCTCTTTGTCTTTCTATAAAACTTAACTTTCATCAGTTGATAAATAGTTAACGAACTAAATACAAAAACTGATACATGACCAACTGACATCAGTTGAAACGCATTTAAATAATAAATGACAAACTTACTGAATAGCTATTGACAAAGCAACAATAATACTGATATAATTAAGATAAATCAATTAAACCAAGTATATTGCGAAAGTGAGAAAATTTAGTCTCTGACAATGGTTTGGTGAAGATGTCAGCAGCTTGTTGTTCAGTTGACACATATTCTAGTCTGATAGCTTTCTTTAGAGCATGATCTCTGATGAAGTGATGCCTGACATCAATGTGCTTGGTCCTTGAGTGAAGAACTGGATTGTAAGTTATTACAATCGTGCTTGTATTATAACAAAATATGGTAGATTCTTTAGCATCAACTCCATAATCTTTCAGTTGTTGCTGAATCCAGAGCAGTTGGACACAGCAGCTTCCAGCAGCAAGGTATTCTGCTTCAGCTGTGGAAGTAGCTATGGATGTTTTCTTCTTGCTGAACTATGAGATCAGTCTGTCTCCTAGAAACTGGCAAGATCCACTGGTGTTTTTACGATCTAGCTTACATCCTGCATAATTTGCATCTGAATATCTAACTAAATTGAAAAAAGAGTCTTTAGTGTACCATAATCCCACATTTTGAGTGCCTTTTAGATATTTTAAAATTCTTTTAGCAACTGTAAAATGCGATTGCTTAGGGTTTGCTTGAAATCTAGCACACATGCAAACAGCAAATACAATATCAAGACGACTAGCAGTTAGGTACAATAATGAACCTATTAAACCTCTATAGAGTGTCGTCTCAACTGATATTCCCCCTTGATCATTGTCCAGTTTGACTGATGAACTCATGGGAATGCTTGCAGCTGAACATGTTTCCATGCCAAATTTCTTGAGCAATTCCTTCGTGTATTTGGTCTGACTGATAAAAATACTAGTGTCCAGTTGCTTCACTTGTAGTCCGAGAAAGAATGTCAGTTCACCCATCATACTCATCTCAAATTTATCCTGGAGGTTGTTCAACATAAACTTCTTTTTGCAACTGACCATTCAGAATGCACTTTTTACATCCATTTGATAGACTTTGAAGTTCTTGAATGATGCATAGGCAAGGAACATTTTGATTGCTTCCAGTCTTGCAACTGGTGCATACGTTTCATCACAGTCAATTCCTTCTTCCTGCCTATATCCTTGTGCGACAAGTCTTGTTTTGTTGCGTGCAACTGAACCATCTTCGTTCAGTTTATTTCTGAATAGCCATTTTGTAACTATAATTGTTTTGCAATCTGGTCTTGGAACTAAGTTCTAAACATTATTATGGGTAAACTGATTTAGCTCCTCTTGCATTTCATTTATCCAGTTAGGATCAGCAAGAGCTTCGTCAGTTTTCTTTGGTTCCAGTTGTGAGACAAAAGCAGAATGAATGAACAAATTAAGCATTTGATTTCTTGTTCTTACTGGGTCGGATGGATTATCTATCACCAATTATGGCGGATGTGATTTCTTCCATTTGAGCTCAGTATTTGTTGTTTCCATATCAGCAACTGCTTCTGTTGGCAACTGAATGTTTTCAGTTTCAGTTGGAGCTGTATCAGTTGGTAACTGAATATCATCTGTTTGCTCCATCAACTGATTATCAGGAGCAGGTTCCTGTTCAACTGATTGATCTAGTATTTCTAGTTCAAGTGTTTGAAGGATATTTCTATTGATACGATTTTCTTCTTCATTTTCATCCTCCAAACTGATATCTGTAAATCGATCAACTAGCTCAACTGGATCAGTTGGCTTATCAGTTAGTACAGTTTCATCAAAAAACAACATGAATAGATTCTTCAACATTTAAAGAACTTTGATTAAAAACTCTATATGCTTTGCTAACTGAAGAATATCAAAGAAATATTCCCTCTGCAGACTTAGCATCAAAGGCTTTTAAATGATTTTTACCATTATCAAAAATAAAACATCTGCAGCCAAATATCTTGAAATAAGAAACCACACTTTTTCTTCCATGCCAGATTTCATATGGTGTTTTCACATGATTCTTATTAATCATTGATCTGTTTTGAGTATAACATGCATTGTTTACTGCTTCAGCCCAAAACCTTTGAGAAATACCAGAATCAACAAGCATTGTTTTAGCAGCTTCTTTAAGGGTCCGATTTCTTCTCTCAGCTACACCATTTTGCCGAGGTGTTCTAGCTGCTGAGAGCTCATGCTTGATTCCAGTATTTTCTAAAAAAGTTGAAAGATTTTGATTGATGAATTCAGTCCCTCTATCAGACCTTATTCGATCAATCCCAACTGATATTTCATTTAAAAGTCTTTTGAAGAGCTTAATCAGTTGTGTAGCAGTTTGGTCTTTGGATTTGAGAAAAATAACCCAAATAAATCTTGAAAAGTCATCCACAACTACAAGGATGTATTTCATTCCTCCTAAACTCATAACTGGTATTGGACCAAAAAGATCCATATGTAACAGTTCTAAGCATCGAGAAGATGATTTACAACCTTTGTTTTTGAATGAAGATCTTACTTGTTTACCAAACTGACCTGCTGAACAAACTTTATCTTTTGAAAAATCTATTTTGGGCAGACCAGTTACAAGATCATGGTTACTCTGATAGGCAATAGATTTAAAGTTTAAGTGATTCAACCTCTTATGCCACAGCCAGTTTTTAGAAGACTTGGAAGCAATGAAACAAACTGGTGCATAAGGTTGTTCAGTCCAACTGACTTTGTAGGTATTTCCACAACGATTTTCAGTTAGGATGACCTCATCAGTTGAGTCTCTAACTGAACAAGTGTGTCTGTCAAACTGAACTAAGAAATTATTGTCGCATAACTGACTGATGCTTATCAAGTTATACTTCAAATTCTCAACTAGCAAAACATCTTTAATTGTAAAGTTACCATGGAAAAGCTTACCCTTACCCACAGTTTTACCTTTGGAGTTGTCTCCAAAACTGATGTTTGGTCCAGTATATTTGATCAGTTGAGATATCAAATTTGCATCTTCTCTCATATGCCGCGAACAGCCACTGTCTAAATACCAAGTTGATTCTTTGTTTGTACCTGTTACCTGCAATCACACAGTATATAAAATTTTGGTACCCATATTCATTTGGGTCCTAAACTGATTAGTCTTTTAGGAACCCAGACTTGGACTAGTCTAACTAACTTCCCAGTTGCTGTGTTCCAAATGGGTTTTCTCAAATTCTTGGCAATATGTGTGTGATGTGAGAATGAAACAGTATGATTTGTATCTTTTTTCAACTGACTATTCTTTTGATATCGTTTCTGAACTGGCTTACAATTGTAGTAATTGTAATAGTCATTCCTTGAGTACTGATTTTTGTAACTGAATCTTTTAGGTGACCAGTTTCTTGTATCAGTTGAACTCTCAGAGCTATATCCAATTCCATACCGTTTTCCTTTGTTCTTACTTTCAATCAATTGAACAGTTTGTCTATTAGGTTCTGAGAATTCATTTACCATAGTTGATTTTACAAAGGTAATGTACTTTCCTTTGTTTTCATTCAACCTTGGTTGTGTATCACTTGCAGAATTTTCAACATGATTTTGTTAAAGCCTAAACCAGTTTTTATCATCAACTGATTTTTGTGAATTCTGCATTTCACTCAGTGCAACTGAAGACTTGTTCCAAGCTTGAATCAGTTCAGTATGTTTTGAAATTTCTGTTTTTAACTGACATATCAAAGCTTGATTTTCAATCATTTCAGCTTTTTGCTGTGCAATCTCCCTTTTTAGACTCAACAGTTCAACTGACTTATCAGTTTCTGTTTTGTTGTCATTAGGATCAGTTTGCTCAGTTCTAACATTCTGAAATGATCGAGCAAGTTTGTGATACTCATTTACCATGTCATGCAATGTGGTAATGAGTTCCTCACGAGTGAAATCAGTAGAGCTGAATTCAAATACATGTTCACTTGCTGACTCCAGTTCAGCATCATCTACCATTAAGCACTTGAATTCCTCTTCATCTTCACTTGAACTGATTGGGCTTTCTGGTTCGGACTCGTCACTGTCAGTTTCAGCCCACATAGATTTGCTCTCTTCAGCCAAAAGCACTTCATGTTTCTTTTTGAATGATTTCTTGTCATCCTTGGTCCTTCTTCTGTGCTCATAGGGCTTTTTTCCCTTTTCAGTTGATCCTCGACTGTCTTTCTTTGGCTTAGGACAGTCTGCTATAAAATGAGCAGATTTGCCACAGTTGTAGCAAGCATTGGTGAAGGATCGTTTGCTGGGCATCTTTGGGATGCTTCAAACAAAATATTCTCCAATGAGCTGCAATAGCTCGTGTTCTAAGAGTATTAATACCGATGAATTAAATCGAGTTTGGTTAAAAACCAAGCGGAAGAAACTCGAAGTAATCCTTCGTGAAGAAGACTATTATATTAGAAAACATTTTATCTTATGTAAACTGAATAACTGAAAAGGGACAGATTATTTTTTGCATTCATCAGTTCAGTTATGGTGACAAATGAACTGACATATACTCTAACTGATCCAAACAGTTTGAAAACAATAGTTAAACAGTTAAATACACAAGATATGTTTATGGATGTTTGGAGACTTCAACTGCCTTCTACCGCCTCGGGTAGGATCCACTAGAAGACTTTGATTTATACAAACACTTGTACAAACCCACTCAGCTAGGACTTACACTACTGCCTAAACTAAACTCCTAGACTAGACTGAAGGCAGCACCTTCCAGTCAACACTTCTTTAATGTCTATGTGAGAAAGACTACATACACAAGTTTAACGTTTTTGTGCAAGACTGTTTTAGAATGAATGAGAGTGTTTGTGTGTGAGAACTGAACAAGGATGTTCTCACGCACTGAGGGATATAAGCTTCTAATCTAAGCTGATACAACTGTGAAGAGTTCCCTCTGGGCTGATTGCTTCTGAAAGGTGATGTGCGATGAGAGTGCCCTTTCTTTTCTCTCGTATATGCTTAAAAGCTTTTTCACTCCTTATTCTTGTTCTTGTTGTGGTTGTTGTTGTTGAGTCTTCTCACTGATCTTCTCTTTATATAGGCGGGGGAAACTGATCGTACAGTGAGACTCAATGGTTGTATCCGTTGCATCTTGAATTTGTTTCTTGGACTTTGTGTCTCGACTTTTCGACTGCCCTTCTGAAACGTTTTGTCTTTAATGCTCTGATGCAATGTCCATTATTGTCCTTTGACTGGATAATGGATTTGTACCTTCACGTACAGCTGGATTCCACTTGAGAGAGTTTGTTTTCATTCATAACTGAAAGATTCTAACTGATGCTTCGAACTGGTCAGTTGAACTGATCTTTTAGTTGGGCTGGTAAAATCAGTTGACTCGTCAGTTGAACTGATTTCACACTCATTCAGTTGGACTGATCAGCTGGGTTTCTTCATCAGTTGAACACTCTTTCGACTGGCCAGGCTTCTGAGGTTCTCCTGCTGAATCACCTATCAACTGGACAATCAGCTGGACTGCTCAATTGACGAAACAATTTAGACTGATTCATTTTGTGCGATCAGTTGG
Organism: Primulina tabacum; assembly: GCF_025594145.1. NCBI lineage: Eukaryota > Viridiplantae > Streptophyta > Magnoliopsida > Lamiales > Gesneriaceae > Primulina > Primulina tabacum. The sequence goes on along the minus strand of NC_134552.1, from coordinate 50,904,632 downwards.
GTCTTCAGTTTTGCGATGTAAACATCTCGTGAGTGATCTTAGATGCTGAACACTAAGGTAGATAATTAGTAACACAATTAACAAGTTTTGTTATCATCAAAATCAAGATTGCGAACTTGAAAAGTTCCAACAATAGGATTCTTCTTTGGACTAATTTTTCTGAAATTGCTTCTGGAAGTTTCCTTGATTCCTCCTCATAAATCTTCCAAATTTCTTGACAAACAATGTCATAGCATCATTGCTCAGTTGATCAGCAGATTTGTCAACTGAACCAGTTGGTTCCAGTCTGACAGCAGTTAAACCAGTTGTGGCAGCAGGTGTAGAAGGTTCTTCTTCTCTGGTTTGTAGTTCAAACTCGTAAGCCTTTAGATCAGCAAACAAGTCATGAATTTTGACCTTATTAAGGTCCTTTGACTCTTTCATTTCCATGGTCTTGACATCCCATTCTTTGGGAAGGCCTCTGACCAACTTCAGTGCCACTTCTTTGTTTGAATATACTTTTTCAAGTGCATTCAGCTCATTGATAATACCACTGATCCTCTTATCATATTCGTGCATGGATTCTCCAGCTTTCATCTTGATGTTGTCAAATTTCTGAAAAACAACTGATAGCTTGTTCTCTTTTGTTTGCTCGTTTTCTTCACACAGCTGGATCAGTTTCTCCCATATCTCTTTGCCAGTTTTGCACATCTTGATTTTGCTGAAAGTGACTTTATCCAGCGTTTTATATAAGATATCCTTAGCCACATTATCTAGGTTGGCTTTCCTTTTATCCTTAGTTGTCCATTCCTCTCTGGGATTTTCTATGCGATGAGTTGCCCCATCAGTAATGGCAACTGCTGTATTTGCTTTTAGAATCTTCATGGGACAATCAGTAATGACATACCACATGCCGTCATCTTGTGCAACTAAATGAGCCTGCATTCTGATTTTCCAGTCGTCAAAATCTTCTCTGAAAAACATCGGTATTTTATTGAATGAAGACATGTTGATCAGTTTTGTGAATAAGAGTATTCTGAGACAAGATTCAACTGCTCTGATACCACCTGTTAGGATCGGTAGATTGGTTGAGATGTGTTTAGAAGGGGGGGGGGGTGTTGAATAAACACTCACGATTTTTGAATCTTTTCGAACGAAGTGTCAGTTCTGTGACAAACTGAAACTATGAATCTTGTCAGTCAATGAATAACTGAAGTAGTAACACACAAAGATAGAATAAATAACTGAAGTAGTAACACACAAAGATTTGTGGATGTTCGGAGATCGAAATAACTCCTATGTCACCCCTTCTATCACAAGGATATGATATGCACTAAAAGACTTTGATCGATAAAAAACTTGTACAGACCCACTTCAGTTTGGACTAACACTGCCAAAACTGAAACTTTTAGTTTACTAAATATCTCACAGTTCTTCGACTGAACTTAGCACAACTGATCTAGTTAAGATCAAATAAACAATAAAATGGTTTGTGCTTGTAAGCTCGAAAGGTAGCCTCAAATGCTACAAAAAATGATATAAGTGTGAGCTTTTTGATTCTTGAGTAAGAGCTATAAATTTAGCAGGGTAACAGCAAGCTTTTGAGAATAGATAGATCGATTGGTTGCTTGCTCAACTGCTCTTCTTACCTATTTATAGGCTTCTCTTCAACGGTGACATTAAATATAATTTGAATCATTATATCCTTTAATTGCCACGTCAATATTCCTCTGACATTCGTACACTGTAAGCTCTGAAATGCGACGTTCCACTACGAGTTGCAGTCTGCTTTGTACTGTTGTCGGTTGAATGTCCTTTTCAACAACTGATGACGTGTACAGCTGAATGATCAGCTAATAAGCTCACAACTGAATATGTCAAAACTGATCAGTCAGTTGTCTTCGTAAGTTCAGTTCAGCTAGTTTCATTTGTCTTCGATAAACTGCACATTAATATTTAGTTAGGCAACTGTCAGTTGATTTATGTAGTTCAGTTACTTCAAACTACTTGATCAGTTAGTCCAATAAATTAATCACTTAGTTTGTCAAACAACCGAAATTAAGTTTCCAACAGCATGACAGTTTCCTTGAGTGATGAAGATTCTGATGAAAAATTTGAATCCACTAAAGGAGATGATTTCACCTCTCTGTCTGCCATATTGAAGAATACTCGAAAGCTGCAAGTCAATCCAATTGGTGTTGCCACTGGTGTTGCAACACCAGGCCGCAACGCAATCTCTAAGTCACTATGCCTCAATACTAAATCTCTTGAGAACTCAGACTTTGACGAAATTCAGGAATCTTATCAAGAAGAACTTACCGTAGAGACTGTACAGATGATGTATGAAAAGCTGTACGATGACTGACTCAAAATAAATGAGACAAATTCGATGCTTTCAAAAGAAAATACTGAGCTAAAAAGAAGTTTGTCACGACTAGGAATCTTATTGAGTAAAAAGGATCTTGAACTGTGCAAAGTCAAGGATGATCTTGAGAATTCCTCAAAAACGCTTGTAAAATTCAACTCTAGTTCATCAAAACTTGACTCAATGCTAAAAATGGGAAATGATAGCAGAACTGATCTTGGATTTGTTGAAAGCATATATGAACATGGTGAATCTTCCAACTTCGGATCAAAATCAACTGTGTTTGTAAAGGGAAGTGAAGACAATTCGGTCCCTTTAAAGGTTAACCCTCTTGTGAAGACTCTGCCAATCTCAAATCTAGTCTCGGAACAAAAGCCAAAACCAATCAAAGTTTCCTCGTCTCATTTGAAAGTTGATCATCCGGTGAAGATCTCACAATCCAAGAAGCCAGTGTCAACTTCTAAACCAAAGCAAAGAAAGCGACAGTTTATCTTCCACTACTGCCATAAGTCTGGGCACATCAAACCCTTCTGCTATAAACTAAGAGCTGACTACCTGAATTGACAATCAAATCGGGTGTTGTACAAAGTGTTGCACAACACCAAACACAACACCACAGTAAAAAATTCTTCCACAAGGAAAATATGGGTACCCAAAACTGTTATTCGATCCAATGTCATTTATACTTCTTTAAAAACTAACATTGCAGGAATGTGATACTTTGACAGTGGGTGCTCACGTCACATGACCGGATCCAAAGAACACCTCACGGATTATGTTGAAGTAAAAAGTGAGCGTGTAATCTATGGTAGTGGTGCCAAAGAAAGAATTGTAGGCGAAGAAAACCTGAATGTTGATGGGCTTCTTGAAATTCATAATGTTCTACACGTTGAAGGACTTAATTCGAACTTAATAAGAATAAGTCACCTCTTGATGATGATTTACATGTTAGGTTCAACAAAAATAATTGTGAAGTTTTTAATGATGCCAATGTGTGCGTAATGTCAGTGCTCGATCTGCTGACAATTGCTATCAACATGGAGAAGGTGATGATTTCCGTAGTGCCAAAGTGAGTGATTTAAACATCTGACATAAAAAAATGAGACATGTGTGCTTCAAGTCTTTGAAGAATCTTTGTAAGTTTGATGCTGTAAGAGGAATGCCAAATTTGAGTTCAGGTAATGCATATGTTTGTGGACCGTGTCAGAAAGGTAAACAAACTCGTGTTGCGCACCCGGTGTTGTAACATTTTGGGACAACACGGTGCCTTGAATTCTTGCACATGGATCTAATGGGTCCAATGGATGTTGAGAGCTTGGGTGGTAAGAAATACTCATTTGTTTGTGTTGATGATTTTTTCGCATTTTACTTGGGTAAGTTTCCTTAGAGAAAAATATGATATTTTTGATGTCTTTAAGAATTTGCATGCTAGAATAACCAATTTGCATTAAGTGGGGGTGATTAAAATAAGAACTAAGCATGGTAAGGAGTTCGAAAATTTTCATTTTACTTCTTAGTGCGAAAAGAAAGGAATCACTCTTTAATTTTCAGCTCTAAAGACCCCTCAACAAAATGGAATAGTTGAGAGGAAAAATCGAACCATTCAAGAAATGGCTCAGGTCATGTTAAGTTCCAATAATGTGTCAAAACTTTTTTTGGACCGAAGTTTTAAATACGGCATGTCACATTTCCAACCGTGTGTTTTTAAGGAGTGAATCTACCATGACATCGTATGAAATCATAATCGGAAAGAAACCAAACCTTAAATATTTTCATATATTTGGTTGTGTTTGCCATGTTTTAAATGATTGAAACCATCTTGCAAAATTTGATTCTAAAAGTGATGAATGCCTATTTCTTGGATACTCAATGAATAGTCGGACCTATCATGTATTTAATTTGAGAACTAGGACAACTATTGAATCAATTAATATTGTGTTTGATGATTTTGCAGACCTAACAGGAAAAACCAAGGAGGATGACACTGAAGGACTGCTGGATGTAAGTGAGCCACTGACCGGAAATGGTGTTGAGTCAGGTGTTGAGACCATTAAGGAAACACCCAGCACAACACTGCCTTTGAACCAAACAGAAACATTAGATAATGAGGACAATGATGATGGAGTTATTAATGAAAGAAAGGATATTTCAAACAAGATTTAAAAGAACCATCCATCATCACAGATCATTGGTGAGGTGTATGATGAAGTTCAGACAAGGAAAAAAAAATTTGACTACCGCAAAATGATTGGATTAGTTTGCATAAGCTCCATGGTTTTTCAGGTAAGTCACTCTTGTTTTGTGTCTCACATTGAACCTACGAATATTAATGATGCACTAAAAGATGAATTCTGGGTCAATGCAATGCATGAAGAGCTTGAACAATTTGTGCACAATGATGTATGAGATTTTGTTCATAGACCATCGAATATCAATGTTATTGGAACAAAATGGATTTTCAAAAATGAAACAGATGAATCCGGTAACATTGTTCGGAACAAAATTTGGTTGGTAGCTCAAGGGTATACGCAGGTTGAGTGGGTGGATTTTGATGAGACCTTCGCTCCTGTAGCCCGAATTGAGTCAGTCGACTGTTACTTGCCAAAGCATGTCATATGCACATCAAATTATATCAAATGGACGTAAAGAGTGCCTTCTTAAATGGAATTTTAAATGAGGAAGTATATGTAAGTCAACCAAAAGGATTTGAAAATCCACATCACATGGACCATGTCTACAAACTGAAGAATCTATATGGACTGAAACAGGCTCCACGAGCATGATATGGTAGGTTGGCTGATTATTTGATCAACTTGGGCTTTAAACGATGTGAGGTTGATAAAGCCCTCTTTATTCAAAAATTGAAGTGTGATATTTTGATTTGCGAAGTTTATGTAGATGATATTATCTTCGGTGCATCATCACAAAAACCTGTTGATAACTTTGTTGAGTGCATGTCATCATAATTAGAAATGAGCATGGTAGGAGAGTTGAATTTCTTCCTTGGATTGCAGGTTAAACAATTGCATGATGGTATATTTCTGTGTCAATCCAAGTATGCTAAGAATCTGGTCAAAAAATTCTTAAATGATAATTCTAAGCATATGAAAACTCCCACGGGGTCAAGTGAAAAACGATATAGAGATAATGTTGCTGACGGTGTTGACAACACCATGTACCGCAATATCATCGGTATTTTTTTGTACTTAACTGCTAAACGCCTTTATATTATGTTCAGTGTCTGTTTGTGTGATAGGTACCAAGAAAATCCAAAAATATCAAACCTAAAAGCTGTGAAACACATTCTATGATACATTGAAAGTACACTTGAGTTAGGATTGTGGTACACACAAGAAACAAACACAAATTTGGTAGGTTTTTAGAAAACCTGTTGTTACCCCGAAGCCGTCCACTTCTACTTCCGCAGCACAGCCTGAGGACATTCCAGATCAACCACAAGATGTTGCTTTTTCTTCTGAGGATGAACAGTCCCTGGCCGACTTCTTAAATAGCCTCAAAGAATTCAAAAACAGAGAGGAAGCAGTACATGAGTCTGATGATGAGCCTGATGAAGAGATGGCTCGAGAATTCGAAGAGAATCGTCAGGGGTCTGCCTACGGTTCATCCTCTGCATCTGATTTTGAGAGTGAAAAACTTATTGAAGCAGAGACCTCTGCTGAAGACTCTGAACCAGCCGAAGAAGAATCTGATGCTGCTGTGGATGTTGCCGTTGGTGTTGGCAACACCATGAACGACACCATCATTGAAGATTATGATCTATCTACTGCATTGCTCCTAGAAGTTGCAGTCCATTCTGGACACAAAGGGGAAGTAACAAAAACAACAACTGGTGCAACAACAACTGGTGCTGATGCTAATAAAGATAAATCTGATGATGAGGACGCAGAAGCTTCAGAGGACCCTGAGGAGACTGATGACAAGCCCGATTTGTTTCTTCTTTTGTTTTGGTCTTGTTGCTTTAATTTGTCACCATGTTAAGTTTGAGTTGTTTCTTGGGTTCGAGGTGGTATAAAACTCTCTTTTGTTTCTATGTTTTGCACTATGTTTTGCACTCGTGTTGACAACACTGTCAACAACACCTATCTCATAAACTGTGCTAACATGTTTAACTTAAGGGGAGATACTCCACTACAAGAAATTTTTAAATCAACAACACCTCTACAATAACGGTTTTAACTAAAACCGTTGTTAAAAAGTTTTTAACAACGGTTTTAGTTAAAACCGTTGTCGTAGAGTGTTTTTTTAAGCAAGACAATGACAACAGTTCTGGGAGCTGTTGTCTATTATTTAGCGACGGTTTCGAGAAATCCGTCGCTAAATTTAGCCACGGTTTCTTCAAATTCGTCGCTTTTTCACATTTGCGACAGTTGAAATACAACCGTCGCTATAATTAGCGATGGTTTTAATAAACTGTCGCTACATTTAGCGACATGTTAAGTTAAACCGTCGCATGTTTTCATTTAGCGACGAATTTACTAAACCTGTCGCTAATATTAGCGACAGTTATAGCTTTACCATCGCTAAATATAGCGACGGTCAAAGGACAAACCGTCGCAAATTTAAATTTTGAAAATACTGCCATTATTAGCGAGGATTTTGTCAATAACCGTCGCTATTAGAGACGGTTTAAACAATAACCGTCGCACAATTTTCTATAAATGCCGCCCCCTTTGGATCTATTTTCTTACCTCTCCCTCACAACACTTAAAATTTTTCTCTCTTACACAATTTTACCATTTCACAACACTTAAAATTTTTCTCTCTTACACGATTTTAGTTTCGATTTAATGTAAATTTTATCTCTTTAATTTTTGTTAAATTTTTAAGTGTTAGTTAAGATCAGGAATTATGTTATCATAGTAATATTGTAAGTTTGTTTAGATTTATTAAATTATTAAAAGTAAATTTTTTTTATTTTACCGAAAATATTAGTGACGGAACCCATGATACAACCGTCGCTAAAATAACGACGGAATGCATGAACAAATTGTCGCTAATTTTAGCGACGGTTTTTAATTCCGTCGCTACATTTGTAGGCGACGGTTTTTTAAATCCGTCGCTAAATAGCGACGGTTTTACATAAATCCGTCGCTAATGTTGTATGCGTCGCAAATGGTAGCTACAACAAAAGAAAAAAACCGTTGTCTTTGAGCGCACCCTTTAACAACAGTGGCTTTAACTACAATTTTAAAAGACTTTAACCGTTGTCGTAGGCCTTTTTTCTTGTAGTGCTCAGTTTATTCAGGGGGAGATATTCTTTTGCTCAGGGGGAGCTAAAGTGAATGTGAAGATGATCACTTGTATCGTTTTTGAGATGTTGTGTCCAGAAATGGAAAAAAAAAGGAGATTGAAAAGAATATTATATTTCGAATTAATGTTGTCCTTTTATATAATTTTAATATTTTTCAATTCTGGACTAATTTGACTTGATCTAGTAATGAGATTTATTCATAGATAATTTAATCTTGGCATTTATCCTGTATGATTTGTTTTCAGTATTTATCCCTAAGATATAATATCTTAAATTTGAATAGAGTTTTATTCCTAATAAACTCTTGCTTCTAGGATTTGGTTTATGGAAAGATAATTAGGTCAAGATATGAAGATCTATATATGCAAAATATGGAGAGAAGAACGAAGAGGGACTTTTACGCAGCTGCTGGAGTTTTTTTCTGAACATACCCGACGTTCAGAGTTGAAGATAATTTTTAATGTTGAAGAATTTGGGTGATTGATTCACTTTTATGCCGTGTTGCTAATTAGTGTTGAAGACGCTAGAAGAACAACAATGAAGCAAAGTGTTGATCGCAAAGTGTTCTTCTATTGTGTTTAAGCAACTTTGGTTTATGCATCTACTTTTTCGTTTGGTTTATTTTGATGCATTTTAATTCCTTAGAGTGTCAAGAAATATGGTTTTGTTATATTCAATAGTATTATTTTGGAGTAAACGATTGATATATTTTTCTAGTGAAGTTTTTGCCATGAGACATTGCACAAGTACTAATTAGTATTTGTGCATAATTTAAATCTGATATTTATTTATTAAAAGTTTACGTGTGTGTTAAGTAATTAATTTACGCTGCATGTTGTATGCTGATATTGAAAACATCAGAACACAACACTAACTTTTGATACACACATCATAATTTATTTTCTTTTCGTTTATGATCAACAGTCCTTTCAAAACATTTCTCAAATCAACTACCACTATATATTAAATTCATCAACCATCTAGACGCAAACTTATTATTTTGACACGACCTCGCAGGATTGAGGTTCACACAAATGAATTCTTCTTGTATGCATGAATGATACATCTGACTAATTGTCATATATATTAATCTTACAAAATAATTACCTCAAATTCTTGGGAGACTACATTGTATGATTATACAAATTTATTCACTCCGGGATATGCCATTAGGTTTTCTCTTTAAATAAAAGTTAATAATAACAATGGATCATTCATTTATGATCAAATCGGTGAAATCCAGTGTCTAGGAATCCCATCAGCTTCATCACCCAAAATACCATTATATATAGGTAATCAAATAATAAGCATTTACCAAATTATATTATGTTGAAAAATTCAATTATCATTATATTAATTTTGACATATTTACATGAAAATGATCGTTACGAGAAACACCAGGCCAAGAAGGACCCAGGATAACAAACCAGAGGCTCCCCCTGAGTGCGAAATCCTTGAGGAAGGTGCATGTAGATCTCCTCATCTAAAGCACCTTGAAGGAAGGCGTTAGTAACATCCATTTGGTGGAGTGGCCAATGCATATGAGCTGCCAAACTTAACACGCAGCGGACAGTAACGATCTTAGCAACAGGGGAGAACGTATAATGATAATCGATACTCGGCTGTTGTGTGTACCCTTTTGCAACAAGACGGGCCTTGAAGCGATCCACACTACCATCAGAATTATACTTGATCTTGAAGACCCATTTATTGCCAATGGCAGATTTGCCAGGAGGAAGTTGACAAAGAACCCATGTTCCATTAGCCCGAAGAGCTTCTAACTCTTGATCCATGGCAGCTTTCCATCGCGGATCGGTAATAGCCTCATGGTAAGTAGAAGGTTCTTTATCGGCAGAAATAGATGCAAGAAATGTTGGTATGTGGGAGACAATTTGGAGTATGACAAAAAACGGGACATATGGTAAGGAGTGTGGGTAGACTGATGGAGAGATGAACAAACAAAATCTTTGGACCAAGCAGGAGGTTGAGTGGTCCTTGATGAACGCCGTATAGGAGGTGGCAGAGGTTCAACATGGGTTGGGGAAACCAAGGGAGGAACATCAGGATTCTCAAGAGATGGAGGAGGAGAAGTGAATAGGGGAGGGGAAAATGGCAGGTGTGGCAAAGGGAAATATGTGTTCATAAAATTGAACGTCACGTGAAACCAAGAATTTTCCATTTGTAAGATTCATCAGTTTATACCCTTTTTGGTGAAGGGAATAGCCATGAAAAACACAAGCATGAGCGCGGGGAGAAAATTTATCGCCACGAGGTAAAACTGAGGCATAACATAGACATCCATGCACTCGAAGATGATTATAGGAAGGAGGAAGATGATACAGCATCTCAAAAGGAGTTTTATTGGATAATAAGGGAGTCGGGATGCGATTAATGAGGTAACAGGCCGTAAGAACACAATCTCCCCAAAAACGATGAGGAAGAGAAGCCTGGAATTTAAGAGCACGAACAACTTCAAGAACTGTGACGATGTTTTCGTTCAACAAGCCCATTTTGTTGTGGTGTATAGGCACATGAGCTTTGATGAATGATACCAAGGGAAGAGAAATAAGAAGTACATTCAGATTTGAAGAAATCAAGGGCATTATCAGTTCGGATAATCTTGATTGTGGTGGAGAACTGATTATGAATGAGTGCAATAAAATTTCTTATGATCGGGAAGAGGTCAAGTTTGGATTGCATCAAAAAATTCCAGGTGATCCGAGTAAACTCATCAACTATGGTGAGAAAATAACGTTCACCGTTGTAAGTGGCATTGCGGAAAGGTCCCCACAAATCTAGATGCAGCAATTGAAAAGGAGCAGTGTAAGAGGAGTAGCGCGAGGTGGGAAATGGTTGGCATGTTTGTTTGGCTTGGTGACATATGCTACAATGTGAAAGATGTAAATTGCGAGAAATAAAAGACAGTAACTTCATACGTGTTAAGGAAATATGACAAAGTCTTTGGTGCCAAAGAGTTTCTATGTAAGGTTTACATACATTGTCTTGATCTGAATTAAAATTTCTAGAAGGCAAGACAGTATTACAACTGATATTACAGGTTGTTTGGAGCTGCGAAGGAAAGCTAGATGAATCAAACAAATATAATCCATTGCGTTCTTTACCAATCCCCAGAATCTTCCCATGATGTAGGTCCTGAAAGACACAAAAATGGGGATAAAAAATAACTGAGCACTGATGTTCTTTTGTAAAACGAGAAATGGACAGTAGATTGTGATTGAAGGCAGGGACTTGAAGGACATTATGAAGAATAATGGAATCAGTTATGGCTATGGATCCTAAGGTGGAAACATTTGTGGTATTGCCATCAGGCATCTTAACCGAACCTCGAGGAGAACCACATGAATGAGAGGGAAGCAAAAGAGAATGTCGTCCCACCATATGATCATTAGCACCGCTATCAATGATCCATTGTGAATTCAAAGAAGAAGGTGAGATAGATGAGGTACCTGCCATATTCACTTCAGGAGTATTAGAAATGTCCAAAACGCGGTCCTTGTTGAGGAGTTTCAAGATCTCAGCATATTGCTCCGGGGTAAACAAAGCAGCATGAGAGCTGACAGTGGATTCTGTTTGAGGTGCACAGTTGTTAGACATATTAGCATTTCTGTTTTTGTATCCATCCTTCTGAAATTGTGAAGACTGATTCTTATTCCCAGGTTTGTGTAAACGATGACCAACTGGATATCCAATTATCTTGAAGCAATTCTCCTTTGAATGGCCAATCATGTGACAATGCTCACATGTAAGCAAGTCTCGCCTCTTATCAAGGAATCTTCCTTTAGCAGAATAAAAAACAGAAGTTGCTGGTTCAATGACTTGTGGTGTTGCTGCCATTAAGGACCGATGAGATTCCTCCTGAGCAACCATGGAATATGCTTGACCAACCGAAGGCAGCAGAGTCATTAGTAAGATCTGGCTTCGAACAGGTGCATAACTCTCATTAAGTCCCATAAGAAATTGCAAGAGCTTATGTTGCTGGTCATGTTCCAGATATTTTCGAGCAGATTCACAATCACATCGAGGCAAAATAACAAGCGAAGCATACTCATCCCAGAGTTGACGCAATTTTGAATAATAGACTGAAACGGTAGTAGCACCTTGCACAAGGCGTGCAATAACACGGTGAATCGAGAAGATTCGAGATCCATTGATGGTGTCAAAACGATCTTTCAAGTCAGTCCAAACCGTAACTGCATCAGTGGAGTAAACAATTCCTCCTAAGATTTCTTTAGAAACCGCATTCATAATCCAGGACATGACCATCGCATTGCACCTTTCCCACTGCGGCATCATGTTGGAGGTGGCTTCAGGTCGCCTACAGCTACCATCAATGAATGGCAATTTGTTCTTAGCTCGCAATCCGATCAACATTGCTCTGCTCCAGATCCCATAGTTCTCAGATCCAGTAAGTTGCTCGGTGATCAAATTGAGTCAGGGTGTATCCGAAGCAGATACATAAAGTGGATCATGAACTTCAATTCTCACCGCCATAGATTCAGTAGCAATTGCAGAGAAAAGAAAACAAACGAAGAAATTAAGATCAATTACCGATCAAGCTACAATCGAAAAAAAAAATTGGGCACGAGGTACTGCTCTGATACCATGTTGAAGGAGATGAATTGACCGAAAAAATCTTCAACTCAACTGTCTATTGTTCTGTTATTTGCTCTATTTATACCAGTACAATCCTAAAATAAGAAACACGTTTTCTAACAACTAGAATAGCAACTCTCAACAACAAGCATAGGCACAACATACAGGAGGAGATTGCGACCGACGTGGCGGTGGGAGCCGGTTGCTACACATTCCACGAGCATCACCAGGAAGGAAGCTAAACATGAACAAGAAAAGGCTGAGGGAAAGCATCACCACCACCATTAGTTATTTTCCCTCCCACAAATTCTATATATCATTATATTATTTTGGTCCTTACATTTTGTCACAGTCGATTTCATCCTACTCTAAATAAAAATTGTGCGTGTGGGTCTCTATTGTTATGTATGTGTATTATAGAGAAAATGGTTTTTTGGTCACCTAATTTTTTCATCGTGTGGTTTTGGCCATCTATGTTATCAAAATTTGGTTTTAGTCTTACAGTTTTTCATTTTTGGCAACTCTATTTATTTGTCCATCGTGAGTACTGATTTGACACATACACGTCAGCGTAACATCATCATTATATCGGTGTCACGTCAACATCAACTCGAAAAAAGACTAAAATTTCATCAACAACAAAAAACAAATATAGCAAACGAAAATGAAATTTGACAATCCAGAGAATCATAATTTCAAAAAGAAAAATATACTTGACCAAAAAAATAATTTTTCATGTATTTATATTTATATCGTTATATATAAGTAAGAGAATATCTTTTTGAGTGTTGATGTAGTATTATGCCACATTTCACATGGAGTCAATAAAGCTCTTATATTTTCTTGTCCATTAATAGATATCATATCAAGCTGGAAAAATGGCAGAGAATATATGTAACCAGCCTTCGTAAAGTCTTCATTTCTAAAATATATACATGATTAGTGAAAAATGTACATAAACCATTATTGGGCCGGGTCAAATCCCACTTTCAGGCATGGGACCCAACTGAAGATGGACCTTTCTGGGCTGTAAAGCTCAGTGAAGTAAGCATGGAAGTTCAGCACTCAAGAGTGAATCCGAATGGCCCGAAAACAATCCAGCCCCAAATGGGACGACCCTCCATTCAGAGAAACAATAACATTTCATTCGAGCGCGCCTAAAAATTCATCGTGCCCCGTTGTCTTTCGCAGTGTCTCGGGGCTCATCGGCTCGCTTGATTTGCGGCGTTCTTGATGTTGCGGTCACGGTTAGGACTAGCCAAAAAGAGTGATACTAGGAGTGGAATCTTGAGAGTTACCATTTGGCCTTTTTTCGGATATTTAATTTGTGGGAAACTGAACGTTATGTCTATTGTGGAATGAGTTTGAGCTGAAGGAAGTTGGTGTTACATATAGAAATAGGTTAAGCCCATAGATATTTTGTGCTTTTTCATTCGGCTTGCCTCCGAAAAATTGTTATAATTTGGTAAATAATAAATACAATTTTTAAATATAAATATGAGCCAAAGGTTTGGTAACTGAAATTGATCAATAATTAATGTGAAATATTTGGTGTAGAGATGTACACTATTTAGATGCAACCTTGATACAATGTCTTAACGGTAGCATCTCATTTTTCGACTTCTTTACATAACATACATATATACAACGCAATATCGAATTCATTAAATGAATTATTTCTTGTTATTCCCTAACATTAGCCAATGAAATCAAACATGATTTTAACCATGTTTAAAAATTATTAATTTTGGAATTCCCTATCATTAACCAATGAAATCAAACATGATTTTAATCATTTTTAAAATTTATTATTTTTTTGAAAAAAATAAACCACCCATATTTACATCAGTGTGGCTAACAAGTAATTTATTTCAAATATTTAAAAATGAAGCACAAATTTACTGTATTTTTCTTCTTGTTTCCATTGTGTAGAAGCATATCAATATATGATTTTTTTATAAAAAAAAAAAATCAATTTTCTTATTTTCAAAAGCATCCACTGTAAAATTTCAAAAACCAAACTAAGTGCCGGCGATCCAATTATTTTATGACCTTGACGAATGTATATAATATAGATAACTATTAATTAATTCAACAAAACCAAATATACATATGTATCTATTACCAAATATTAAATATGATGATACAATGAATATTTACACTTGTTATATTGTATATATTTTGTCGTTAGTCAGTACTTTTTGGTGTTACGATAACATTTCAGTAAAAAAGTTATTAAAATTTAAAAATATTCAAGTTAGAAACTAAAATCGTAAATTGATTGATCACAAAATAAAAAATAAAATAAAAAATGTGTAAATCATGTTATTGAAAATGTAATTTTCCACGTATTGGGAAGACTAGACTTGATCATAGTACGCGTTGAAATTTATATTAGCAAACAAGACAATAAAATTTGGTGGAGTTATTATTACCATTTACTAACTCAGACAGAACTAAGATTTAATAATTAGCTCCTTCGAATTGTGATGATATATAGCGAGTCACTTTAGGTTGAGGTGTAAAAATTTACAATATTATATTAAATTTTGTAGAAAAAATTTGCATGATTGTCATTTTTGTGAAAATTTTAAAGGAAAGAAATGTTAGGAGATCGATCGACTAATGCTTTTTGTTCCCTTGGATACAAAGGAGTTTGCATTATATATGTGTGTGCGCGTTGATGTGCAACTTTACCAACTTTAAATCTGCAAAGTAAACAAACTAAACAAATTTATACATTTCCATATATGTAATATCATTAAAACTAGGTCAATGAGATCCTAACTATGTGGACCCTCACTTCAATTTCAACGGATAAGATCTTGCCACACATACAATTTAAAAAAAAAAAAGTGGGTCCTATATATATTATTACTAGCTCAAAAATCTACCTTAGATAATTATATATTATTACTGATTATATATAAAATTTACCAATTTTTTTAATCGTTCTAATCAATGCTTCTTATAAACAAAACAATTAATATTTCTTAAACTATAGGCCATATGTATCTCCATCTCTATACATAAATAAACATTAAACTGGTCAACCAGATTGTAAAACTTCATATTGACACGTTTTTTTTCCCTCTAAAACACTTTGTTTTTCTAAAATACATGACAATAATATCTTCTGTCCTCTCTACTCATAATTATTTACTGTTGCATTCTTTATAAACATTTATATGATTCTATTATGTCGGGGATCGATTTAGAGTTTAGAGGAGGGAGGGTGAATAAACTCTTTCCTTTGAAGATAGATTTTGCAAAAGGTGCTAGAATCCTGTTAGAGATTGTAGTTGTTCTTGTTCAAGCGTAAGTCCAGCAGATCACAAATATAAGTGCGGAAACGATCCGATGGAGTAAGGTAAAAACAGTAATAACAGTAGGCAGTAGAAGAGTAGTTGTTTCTGAAAGTTTGAAGATAAAATCTTCTACGTCTCTCCTTCTTCTGTTTCCAGAAGATATCACTAAAATACTTTGGATTTTACAGTACTCGCTTGTACACACCCACTTCAGCAGGACTTATCTTTTGCCTACTAAAACTCTTAGTAACTCAACACAATATAATTCAATACAACAGAGTTCTGGAAAAGACTCTTTTCCAGATTACAAACTCTTCTTCGAAAATTATCGTAAAGTGTTTTGCTTGAAGAGGTGAAGAAACAACAGTACAAAATGATCTCCAAAGATCAGATATAAGATATGAAGTGTGTACTGCTTTTCTGCAAGTTGAGCTTGGAAGATAACGATTGATTCGCGGTTGCTCAAAGTAACGTTGGATAGATAATATGTTTCTTGATAAAATAATCAGCGTTGTTCTATAAATGGGTTTGATCCATATATATAGATAACTTGAATCCAATGTCTATAATTAAAACGGCTTCTTTGAATTCTGATAGAAACAACTTTATTGCTTAGAAAGGTTCCTGCAAAAAGTCTACAAAACAATCAGTCTTCTTTCATACCAAAATAGGTAATGCGTATTAAATGACTTTGTTCAACATTAATGAAGCATTTAATACTCGTAATTGGTAAAGTAACGGTAATATTTAAGATTGAAACAATCGAGTAAAAGCCGTTAAGTACTATTCTAGTGAAGCCAAGTTCTGCTTAGTTCTGCTTCTGTTTTTCTAAGCCGTTGAGTACTAACTAAAGTACTGCTTTAAAGCGAATCGATAGCTTCTGCTTTGTATTGAATTCTGGTAATTGTTATTGCTACTGATTTTGATTCTCATCACCACAATTAAATTAAGTCTATCAATTTCTCCCTTTATGGTGATGCCAAAACATAGAAGTTAGTAGCGATGAATAA
The DNA here is from genome assembly GCF_025594145.1 of Primulina tabacum. NCBI lineage: Eukaryota > Viridiplantae > Streptophyta > Magnoliopsida > Lamiales > Gesneriaceae > Primulina > Primulina tabacum. The sequence continues at coordinate 50,888,084 of NC_134552.1, read as the reverse complement.
TAAAGCAAATAACAATTAAAAACAGATGATTAATAAGTAAATAAACAATTGAACAAGGTTCATAAAGCGGCAAGAGATTTTAGTCATCTGTTCCAATATCTCGGAACAAAGTATCCTCATCCTGAGGATCTTGATTTTCGAAGGATGATTCTGCTTGATGTTCTCCAGTTCTTCCTTCTGCATCTGTTTTGTTCTCTGTTTCCCCTTTTTGGCATCAGTAACCTGCACTCGAGTGAGTAAGAGATCCACTCGTCCAGTAAGAGAAACAATGCCATTGTTCAGTATCTCCAGAAGTGGTGTTTGACTCGAAACTTGTTCATTCAGAGCCTGAATCGATTGAGATTGTGACTCAATCTGAGTGTTGATAGTTTCGAGTCTAGAGTCCATTGATTCAACTTTGGTAGAGACGGAGTGAAGAGACGCGTCATGAATAGATATTCTACGAAGAACATCAGATTGACCAAGCACGAGGTCAGCGTGGCTTTTCAGGATATTAATTCTGAAAAGGTCGAATCCAACCTCAAGTTTTGCCAATGATTCTGCTCAGTTGATGACATACTTCGTGACTCGTTCTCTGAAATTTGTGGTGGCATAGACCTCACCAGCATGTGCATGAGATAACTGCTTGACAATCTATGAGATTCTTTCAATATTCCGTCAGAGTGTGTCAATTTCAAACTCAAGATTGAATTGTTCTTCCTGTGGAGATGGGCTTCTGGCGAGCATTCGTTCTTTGATATCAGTAAGATGCGCAATATGAGCAATTTGAGAGGGTGAGTCAGTAGGAAGGATAAATAAGGCAGTAGAAGAAGCAGGATCTGGTGGAGCAGTAGTGATAGCAGCATACTGTTCAGCAGAAGATCTTTGAGCAGTAGCAGAGGATTCAGGAAGTTTTCTTTCTTCTAGTTGCTTGGCTTCTATGGTCTCCAACTGTTCAGCGGCTGGAATTGGATCATTCAAGATAGCTACCATTTCTTCTTGATGTTCAGAGGAGAAGATCTCCAAATTTGGCAGTGATGGAGATTGGGCAGCACCTGATTCTTCTAATTGTTGAGCTGCTGGAGAAGTTTCCGGTTGGACCATGTCATCAGCCTGGGCTGCTTCTGGTGCAGCAGAGATACCAACAGCAATAGATTGAACGACTTCATCCACTGAAGCCAGTTCACGGACAGAGATGAGATGAGAGGATTGAGTAGGAAATTTGGGGGAGGCAGGAGTACTAGAAACCTTAGCTTCTGGAGGAGCTATAGTTCTTTCCTCAACTGGCTTAGCAAGTTCTGGAATGAAGCCTACTTAATACGGTACATAATCTTCAAAAGTCTGTTCCTGAGCAAGAAGTTGCTCATTCATCATTCTTAATTGGTCAGTTAGAATACGGATCACAGTCTGATCCTGAGCAGAAGTGGGAATCAAGGCATCAAAATTTGACTGAAGAGTCTTCAACACTGATTTCAGCTTCTGTCGTTTATGCTGCTCAATAATGAAACTTCGGCGTCTCATTGCTTCAATCACATTTTCAGTCTTTGAAAGAGCAAATACTTTCTCTTCATTCTTTACCATTTTACCAAATGCACCTGGTTTTCTGAAGAATATGAGAGGATGGAATACTCGAACCTTGTGTGTCATTTCTTCATTGGCAGATTTCTCAATTTCTTCCAAATGAAGATCAATACCAGTTGAAACAAATGATTTGGCGGTGTGAAATGGTGGTTATTCAATGAGTTTTCCTTTGCCTTTACCCGAATATAAAGCAAGCAACACGGATCTAAAAGCGAAGACCCTGCAGTAGATTCACGAATAACGATTCCAGACAAAGGTCTGAGAGTCGGAGCAGTAGAGGTTGTGGTAATAGAAGCAGCAGCTGGTTTAGAGACAGAGGTGATTTCTGGTACAGAAAAAACGGCTTCTGGAAACACTTGTCGCAATGGGACAGTGTCTAAGTCAGCAATTGCTGTTTTTTTCTTGATGCGAAGGAGAGTGCGAGCATTCTTCTGACTTGGAGTTGCTGGTAGAGATGCCTTGGTGTGAGCAGCAGACTCTTCAGATGCTGTTTTGTCAGAATTAGTGGCGATAACCACTCTTTTCCTTTTGATTTTCTTCTGAGGTTCTTGAGCCTCAGTTTGTGCATCTCCAACCTCCTTTTTCATAGAAATAAATTCAGCCACAGTTGGCTTGGGCTTTAGTGCAAGCACATTGTCAGCATCAGCCATTGTGACGTAGGAGGTGTCCTGTTCAGTAGTAAAAGCAAAACCAGCATCCTTGAGCATTGTGCTAATCTGCACAGCAAAACCAGAACTTTTTCGAACAATCATATCCGTCATGATTTTGAAAAGAAATCGACTCCAGTCCATCTTATACCCAGAAGTGATGGCAATCATCACCTGAACTTTTTCCTTGGTCAGCCGATCAAACGTTCCGGCTTTCACCAACAGTGCTTTTGAGACAATGTCAGCGAGCACTTGAAATTCCATCTTCAAAAGCTTCTTAAAACAGGATGGAGAGAGTTCCTCTCCAAAAGCTGAGAAATTAAGTAGGGCAGTAGACATTTCCTCCTTAGAAATGCCAGAAAGTTCAGAGAAACCAGAACAAGGCAGAAAGAAAGTAGATCCCAATAATGCACCGTCGATGGAAATAGATGCGTTCCCTTGAGAATAGATGATTTTTCCTTCTTGTACAGTTTCCTTGGCATAGAAATCTAAAATAGCAGTTTTGTAGATAACGGCAGGAGCTTCCAAAAATTTTCTGAGACCTGATTTCTCAATAGCTTGAAACATCTTGACAAGATGTTCATCCTTGATAGTTAGGATGGAAGCAAAGTTAATTTGATAAGCGTTCAAAGTGTAAGCTCCGGCCATTTCTGTAAACAAGATAAATTTGAAGTAAGATCTGTAAGAGAAATGGGAGCAAGAGAAATCAGTAGCTGGTAGGGAAAAGTCTGGAAGCGTAAAAGCGAAAAGAAAAGAAAGAGGCGGTTAATATTGAAAAATGTACAGCCGTCAGTGAAATATAAGGACACGTGTCAATATGTTTGCGGTTGAGTATTTGGAAATATAAACATAGTGTGTCAGAGAGACTAATGATTCTAAAACTTTGAAAGGTAATTAAAAGAGCAGGCTGTCCAATTGGTTACTGAAAATATCCAGAAGAGGGTTTGTCGTTTTATGATAATATCTACTGCAAGTCATAAGGTGCTGAAATATTTACAGCACTTGGATACAAAACCAGTAGACACAAACACCCTTTCTGCTTCTGACAAAGCACGAAAATATAAGTCTGAAAACGATACAGTTCCCCCTTAATTAATGCAACTAATAAATGTGAAGATACGAAATCTGAGGGAGTGACAGATGATTCTTGGTATTCGTGTACGTGGATGGATATCTCTTCAGCTTCCCGGGACTCTATATAAGTGCCTGCAATTTCACAAACTAAGTCATTTATACTTTTATCAAATCAAATGGGTAGTACAAGTAATCTCTCGTAGTCTTCTCCGGAGTTTGAAACAGCAGAGGAGATCAGAGGCAATTTCCAGCATCTCGTAAGAAGATGTTTGAAGACATCCTTTTTCAATATATGAAGACTTGGAAGAAATTCCTCGGTTTATAATACGAACAATCAGTTAGATTGTTCGAAATTATTAGGACTAAGCTGTGGAATCACCTCTTCCACAACCACAATCATTCGAAGAGAGGGGATCCCAGGCAATCCTTAGTTAAGTTTCTGCTGAAGTACTTTTCACTGAAGTACTTCATTCCGCTGATATCAACAAATGTAGTAGATAAACATATTGTAACGCATTTGGTTTTATGAATGAAAAGCTCATTTTGTCATGTCTTTGTTTATCTACTGCTTTTATTGAAATGTAAATGTAAATGTAAATAAGAGATAAGAAAAACTCAGTCTGAATAAATCAGAAGACGTTTCGGTTGACTTGTGATTCTTCAACTTCTTCAATATTAAATGTGACATGTCTATAAGATAACAACAAGTGTTGAATAGCACCAATTCGATATGTCTGATTCAAGAAATTTCAGTAGTTACACGATGTTGTCTCCTTACTCTTCTGTAAATAAATTAATGTTAGTCGAATAACATATAACGGATAATATTTAACAGGATGGTAACATTAATATAATCAAGTTAAATCAGTTAAACCGAGTACTATTTCGAAAATAAGAAAACTTATTCTCAGGCAGAGGTTTTGTAAAGATTTCTGCTGCCTGTAAATCAGTAGAAACGTATTCCAGATGAATGTCCTTCTTCTGCACATAATCTCTAATAAAATGATGTCTGATGTCAATGTGCTTTGTTCTGGAATGAAGTACTGGATTTTGCGTGATTGCAATAGCACTGGTATTGTCACAGAAGATAGGTGATTCAGGAGGCTTGAACTCCATAGTCTTTGAGTTGTTGTTGCATCCACAGTATTTGAGAACAGCAGCTTCCAGCAGCAAGGTATTCTGCTTCTGCAGTAGATGTAGCTATGGAAGTCTGCTTTTTACTAAATCAGGAGATCAGCCTATCACCAAGGAATTGACAAAAACCACTTGTGCTCTGCATAATCAGCATCTGAATATCCTATAAGATTGAAAGGTGAATCATTGGTATATCATAAGCCGACATTTTGAGTTCCCTTTAAGTACTTCAGTATATGTTTCGCAGTAATATAATGAGATTGCTTGGGGTTAGATTGAAATCTTGCACAAATGCAAACAACAAATAAAATATCAGGTCTACTGGCAGTAAGATACAATAGTGAGCCAATAAGACCACGATACTGAGTTACCTCTACTGGAATTCACTTTCATCCTTATCAAGCTTGGTAGATGAGCTCATTGGAGTGGAAGGAGCAGAACATGCTTCCATACCAAACTTTTTCAGTAGCTCCTTGGTATACTTAGCTTGATTTATGAAAATTCCAGTATCAAGTTGTTTGATCTGTAGTCCTAGAAAGAATGTTAATTCCCTCATCATACTCATTTCAAATTGTTCCTGCATCAATTTGGCAAACTTTGCACACAGTTTAGGGTTAGTTGACCCAAAGATAATGTCATCAACATAAATCTGCCCTAATAGAATGTGCTTATTCTTGATTAAAGTGAACAAAGTCTTATCTACTAGTGCCAATTGTAAAATCATGATTGACAAGGAATTGTGATTCAGCTTATGACTTGTAACTGAAGCATTTAACATGGAATAAAGGCTGTTAATGTCAGATTATGGCCATTAATTGGGAGGCTAACAGTCAGAATTTTGCCTATAAATAACACCCTCAAACCTCTGAATTGGTGTTACACAAATCTTGAGATTATCACTTGAATTTTCGAAGCTAAGAGAGTGCTTATTTTCGAGTAGTAGAAACCAGTAGCAAGAACAAGCAGATTCCAGACTTCAAAAGAAACTTTATAGCAAATTACAGTAAGTGGGCTTATGTATAAATATCTTGAAATCAGTTTGATGATTCCTGTTTTGAAACAAAGTATGTGTATTTTGATATCTGATTTTTGAAGCACTGAAACCTAGTAAATTAATGGTAGGAATATATATTCTGAACATTTCAGAATTCTGATTTCTGATTCTGGCCTCACCCCTTAGAGGAGAGAACATATAGGGGACTGATATCAGTTAGCCATGAAATTTACAAACGTGCTCAGTGCTTACTTACTTGCTAATTTCTGATTTCTGTTCTGAGTACTGATTCTTGTTCTGAAAATAAGAGTTTCTTTATATTAGTTATATTACTGTTTCTTTTGAAAATGATTTTGAAAACTGGGAGTTATTCCCGCCCCCGCTTACTGAGTGACGATCATATCACTCATCCACCAAACCCATCTCAGATAAGAACGAGGAAGAATTGTTAGAAAAAGAAAAGTAGAATCAATTCTGGGGCTGGTGAAGAAGATTGTTGTTCTCAATTCTATTTTATGTCCGCTGTATCTGTTAAAATAATGTTATGTTTGATTTTACATTTCCGCTGTAAAACATTAGTGATTTGAGTTTGTATTAGACAATGAATTAATTAGTATTATGAATAAAAAACTGGTTTTTGAATCTTGTACTTCTGAGGCTTGTTGTTTTCGAATGTGAATTTGAGAGCAACGCCGTTGTCGACCAACCCCGTCCCCGGGGCGTGACATTGAAGTGGTATCAGAGCAAACCAGGTTTCATAATCTGGGGAGAAGGAACTAGAAATAATAAATTCTGATAGATTTCTGAAAGTTACTGTAATAGTCTACTGAAAATAAACTACTAAAATAGACTACTGAAAATAATCTACTGTAATAGACTATTGAAATGAGTAGAAAAAAAATTCAATAGGCAAAAATCAGTAGACCGGAACCAGAAGATGACTGAAAAACAATAGCATCAAAACTAGTAGTCTGGAACCAGAACCAGTAGATAGAAATCATTAGATCAGAATGCAGCAGACTGGTTCTAACAGTACTGAAAATCAGCAGACTTGATTGCAGTAGCATCAGAATTGCAGTAGATAGTGAATTCCAGCAAGCGCATGCAGTAGGCCTTGCAAAATTGTATGGAAGTTGAGGTGTTTTTCGCACAAACTTCAAACGGCCATAACTTTTGATTCATGAAGAATTTTTACTATTAAAAGATACGGTTGGAAAGCTCTCGACGAGGAGAACTTAACCTAGAACCAAAATTTTGTTCTAGCACCGCCGACGAACCCCAAATCCTTCGCTTAGATAGTGTTATCATCATTTCCGTAAAATTTTCCAAATTTTTGAAACTTTAAGGAATTTTCATTTCCAAACGGCTTAGTATTTTTGCACCAAATTTGGTACACTTCATGTTCTTGATGTGAAAGATTTTTAGTAAATTTTTCACGAAATTATGAGACCGAAAAATTTTGAGCTATTTTCTTCTATTGAATGTTATATGTTGTACTGATTCTGTCTATTCAAGTATTTGTCTATAACTCGACTTGTACGCTTGAGATCATTTCTGAACCTTCACTCTCATGTTTTGGATGTAGGATATGGCTGACCAGGGTAGCTACATTAAGAGCTTAGAGAAGAAGCTAGAGAAACTAAAGGAACATAACTACTGCTTAGAGCTGAGACAAAGATGAATTACAGCGTCGAGCAGAACACTTAAGAGGTGATGTTCAACGATATGCTCACTATCTGCATGAGGCAGAAGAGTAAGATAGCTCAAGAAGAGTTCGAAACCTCCCAAGAGACTGTTGCAGAGTTAATCGAGTTACGTGATAACTTGGTTGAAAAGATCCAAGTATTTAAGGATCAAAATCACCAACTCGTGCACCAGCATAACCAGTATTGTGAGCAGACTGATGCCCAGATTCATGAGTTGCAGAACACTGTTGAAGTTTTTAGCGACCAGAATGCAGTTATGCATGGTCATATTGAACATCTAGAAGCAGTAATAGCCAACCATGAAGACGAACCTGAAGAGGATCCCGAAGAAGAGGAAGAAGTCGAAAAGGATCCTATGGATTTGGATTTGGGAGAAGTGATAGATTAGTCCATCGGTAGTATTTCTTTGTAATAACACTTGTTCCAATTGCATTTCTGTTAGCATTATCAAAGTTGGCTGTAATTGCACTTTCTTGGGAAATCAATAAAAATTTACTCTATCCATTGGTTCATATATAAGTTTTGAGCAATTACTCAATCATTGTGATTCTTTTGTTTAGTCCATATTCTGCCAAAAATCTTAAAACTTTCATAATTGTTAGAAAATGGACGGACGGCCAGTTAGAAACAATCGTAATCCTCGCTACGGCAACTGCAACAACACCCGCAATTATGAGGATGCACAGCAACAACCACCAGAAGTTGGCATCAGCCAGGCGGACCTGATGGCTATAGCCACGATTGTGGCAACCACCCTGCAAGGGTTTGTCAATCCTAATACTAATCAACCACCACCACCTCCTTGCTCAAAATGGGACTAAGCAGCACTATGAGGCCTCTCCGAAGAGCAAGAGTCCCAAATTTCGATGGAAGCTCCGATCCTGAGGTCGGACAGAATTGGATGAAGGAGGTGGAGAACCATCTTCGACTACTTGAGGTTCCACAAGGGATCAAGGTAGATGTGATACACTTTTTCTTGTGGATAAAGCAGTCAAATGGTGGGAAGGAGTCTCACCAGCTATGGTAAGAGCGAGACCTATCACTTGGCAAAGGTTCCGAGAGGCATTTCTGAAGCAGTACTTCCCGACAAGCAGTTCGAGTGCAGAAGCTGTTAGAATTTAAAAGTTTGGTTCAAGAACCAAACATGACAGTGGTGGAGTATTCATCCAACTTCCACTCATTGAGAACTTACTCCCCAACCATCATGGGAGACGAGGCCTTGAAGATACATCGCTTCAAGAAAGGGTTGAACAGCCGCATTCAATCTGCCCTTGCTGTTATCGAACCCGATATTGTTGATGAATTGATGGGAGCCGCCATCAGAGCTGAGAATGACATCAAAAGGCGTGAAGGTGAGAACAAACTCAAACGTCCTCAATCAAGCCAGTACCAATCGGGCCAACAATTCAAGAAACCTAGGTTTTCAAGCAACCAATTTACCAGTGCTTCATCCAAAGGAACCACTTCTTCTCAATCAAGCAAAGAGGGAGTAAAGTGCCAAACTTGTAGATTCACTCACACTGGTGAATGTCGTAGAAATTCTGGAGCTTGTTTCCGTTGTGGAAAGATGGACCATCGCATTGCTCAATGCACTCTCCCAGATCCAAGGAATGGTCCAGCATGAGGAACAACTCCAAACAAGCCTAAGGAAAACAAGACAAATGCTCGAGTTTATGCTCTTACTCAAGAAGAGGCTGAAAACTCAAATGATGTCGTAGCAGGTACCATTATAATCAATGATATACATGCGTATGTGTTATTTGATTGTGGTGCTACACATTCATTCATGTCTAAGAAATTTGCCAAGAAGTTAGGAACTAAGCCTGATAACTTAGAAGAACCATATAGAGTAGCAACTCCTGCAAGTCGGATTTTAGAAACTCGCATTCTATATCGGGATATTGGTGTTCTCATAGATAATCAGAGTTTCAAGACAAACCTAATCCAACTAAACATTGTGGAATTCGATGTAATTCTTGGAATGGATTGGTTAGCCAAGAATCATGCTTTAGTAGACTGTCATGGAAAGATTGTAACCATCCAAGCTCCACGCCAAGAGAAACTTTTATTTCATTGTAAGACAAAAGAACGAAAGACTCTTCTTTCTGCTTGCCAGACTTGGAAAGCCATGAAAAGTGGAGAAGAAGTTTACCTAGCTATGCTAAGCGAGGCAAAGAAAGAAACCACACTTACACTAGAAGAGATTCCAGTAGTACAAGAGTTCCCGGATGTCTTTTCCTGAAGAACTCCCTGGCACAATTCTCGACCACGAAGTGGAATTTGAGATTAAAATTAGTACCCAATGCTACACCAATCTCAAAAGCACCGTACCGAATGGCTTCAGCAGAGTTGAAAGAACTCAAAGAACAACTTCAAGAGTTGTTGGATAAGAAGAAAATCCGACCAAGCGCATCTCCGTGGGGAGCTCCTGTTCTGTTTGTGAAGAAAAAGGACGGAAGCATGAGATTTTGTATTGATTACAGGGAACTGAATAAGATCATAATCAAGAATAAGTACCCACTTCCAAGGATAGATGACCTGTTTGACCAACTCAAGGGAGCTACAGTCTTTTCCAAGCTCGACTTAAGGTCAGGCTACCACCAACTGAAGGTCAAGACAGACGATATTTCAAAGACAGTCTTCAGAATAAGATATGGACACTATGAGTTTATATTAATGTCGTTTGGATTAACAAACGCTCCGGCAACCTTCATGGATCTCATGAACAGGGTGTTCAAACCATTTCTTGACAAATTTGTTGTGGTATTCATCGACGATATTCTGGTATATTCGTCAAGTGAGAAAGACCACCAAGAACATCTTCGTCTCACCCTTCAGAAGCTGAAAGAAAAAAAACTGTACACCAAGTTCAAGAAATGCGAATTCTGGTTAGAGAGCGTCGCATTCTTGAGGCACATAATATCATCAGCAGGAGTATCTGTGGACCCTAAAAAAGTTGAAGCAATCTTAGATTGGCCTAAACCAAAGAATGTGACAGAAATTCAAAGTTTCTTGGGACTAACAGGCTATTATCGAAAATTTGTTGAAGGATTCTCTTCAATAGCAATACCTCTCACCAAACTCACACAGAAGAACTCTAAATTTCAATGGAGTGAAGATTGTGAGAAGAGCTTCGAGACTTTGAATAAGAAGCTTACCTCCACGCCAGTGTTGGTATTGCCAACTGAAGGCAAAGACTTCACCATCTACAGTGATGCATCTAAAAAAGGTTTAGGATGTGTACTATGCAAGAGGGAAGGGTGATTGCATACGCGTCGAGACAGTTGAAGCCGTATGAACATAATTACCCAAGGCATGACCTCGAACTAGCTGCAGTGGTGTTCGCACTAAAAATTTGGAGACATTATCTTTATGGAGCCAAGTGTCTCAAATATTTGTTCACTCAAAAGGAACTAAATATGAGACAAAGACGATGGATTGAACTCATGAAAGATTACGACTTGGCTACCACCCAGGAAAATCCAACAAGGTAGCAGTTGCTTTAAGTCGAAAGAATATGAGTAAGGTGATCCTGACATCACTTTCAGCACAACCATGCCTTCGAGAGACAATCAAAATAAGTCAAAATAGAGATTCCGCTTTGGTGAAACTAAAAGAGCAAGCTAAAGAAGGGAAATCACCAGATTTCGAGACGGATAACAAAGAAATCTTGTGGATGAAAGGACGATTGTGCGTACTAGACATCGATAATTTTCGACAAGAAGTAATGTCTGAAGCACATAAGTCGAAATTTTCAGTCCATCCTGGCAGTACCAAGATGTACTGAGATTTGAAGAAAAATTTCTGGTGGAGTGGAATGAGGAAAGACGTGACAATGTTTGTTTCTAAGTGTCACGTGTGCCAACAAGTCAAAGCAGAACACCAGAAACCTGGTGGACTTCTTCAACCATTAGAAATCCCGGAATGGAAATGGGAACATATTTCCATGGATTTTGTAGTTGGTTTACCCAAGTCGAGACAAGGTTATGATGGCCACATTGTACATGAACGATATCGTACGATTACATGGAGTTCCAGCTAGCATACTATCCGATAGAGATCCTCGGTTTACATCTCGATTTTGGAAGATCTTTCAACAAGCTATGGGGACAAAAGTTACTCTTAATACGGCATATCACCCTCAAACTGATGGCCAAACTGAGAGGACAATACAAACTCTAGAAGATATGTTGAGAGCATGTGCTCTAGACTTCAGTATCAATTGGAGCGAAGATCTGCCCTTAATTGAGTTCGCATACAATAATAGTTATCACAGCAGTATTGAAATGGCACCATACGAAGCTCTGTATGGACGAAAGTATCGATCACCACTGTATTGGGATGAGGTAGGGGAAAAAGCCAATGTTTGACCCGAAATGATCCAAGAAACCGTGGATAAAGTTGCTTTGATCAAGGAGAGAATAAAAGCTGCACAAGATCGACAGAAAAGCAGGGCTGGCCTGCAAAGTAGACCCATGGAATTCGAAGTTGGAGAAAAAGCGTATGTGAAAGTGTCACTCATGAAAGGTGTAATCCGATTCAATAAGGCTGAGAAATTGAATCCTAGATACGTCGGACCCTTTGAAATTCTTGAGAAAGTGAGAACACTTGCTTATAGATTAGTACTTCCACCCGACATGTCAAGAATTCACAATGTATTCCACGTTTCGCAGCTGAGGAGATATATTTTCGATCCGAGTCATATTCTTGAAGCTGGACCCCTGTTGGTCGAAGGCAATTTAAATGAAGAACTAAAGTATGAAGAAATTCCGATTCTGATTGTTGATAACAAAGACCAAGTACTGAGGCGACGAATTATTCCATATGTCAAAGTACAAGGGTCCAATCACACCGAAAGAGAAGCTACTTGGGAGTTGGAAGAAAAGATGCGAGAACAATACCCTTCTCTTTGAGGATCATGTATAGCCAAGTTTCGAGGACGAAACTTTTCATGAGGAGAGAGGGATGTGAGAACCCGAATTTTCAGCATTTCAACAGCAATGCAAAATTTCTAGAAGAAGCTAATATTTCAGAAGATGGTATTTTTCCAGCAGATTAGAATCCAGCAGCAGACAACAGGTAAAATCCAGCAGCAGAAGAGCGAGATTCCAGCAGACAGTTACTGATTCAGCTTATGACTTGTAACTGAAGCATTTAACATAGAATAAAGGCTGCTAATGTCAGATTATGGACATTAATTGAGAGGCTAACAGTCAGAATTTTGCCTATAAATAACACTCTCAAACCTCTGAATTGGTGTTACACAAATCTTGAGATTATCACTTGAATTTTCGAGCTAAGAGAGTGCTTATTTTCGAGTAGTAGAAATCAGTAGCAAGAAAAAGCAGATTCCAGACTTCAACCGAAACTTTATAGCAAATTACAGTAAGTGGGCTTATGTATAAATATCTTGAAATCAGTTTGATGATTCCTGTTTTGAAACAAAGTATGTGTATTTTGATATCTGATTTTTGAAGCACTGAAACCTAGTGAACTAATGATAGGAATATATATTCTGAACATTTCTGAATTAAGATTTCTGATTCTGGCCTCACCCCTTAGAGAAGAGAACATATAGAGGACTGATATCAGTTAGCCATGAAATTCACAAACATGCTCAGTGCTTACTTACTTGCTAATTTCTGATTTCTGTTCTGAATACTGATTCTTGTTCTGAAAATAAGAGTTTCTGTATATTAGTTATCTTACTGTTTCTTTTGAAAATGATTTTGAAAACTGGGAGTTATTCTCGCCCCCGCTTACTGAGTGACGATCATATCACTCATCTACCAAACCCATCTCAGATAAGAACGAGGAAGCATTGTTAGAAGAAGAAGAGCTGAATCAATTCTGGGGCTGGTGAAGAAGATTGTTGTTCTCCATTCTAGTTTATGTTTCCGCTGTATCTATTAAAATAATGTTATGTTTGGTTTTACATTTCCACTGTAAAACATTAGTGATTCGAGTTTGTATCAGACAATGAATTAATTAGTATTATGAATAAAAAGACTGGTTTTTGAATCTTGTACTTCTGAGGCTTGTTGTTTTCGAATGTGAATTTGAGAGCAACGCCGGTGTCGACCAACCCCGTCTCCGAGGCGTGACAATTGGAATTTTATGCAAATCTGTCATCAGCCGTGAGTGATGAACGGTCAGCCAAATATGAGAAGGTGTTTGTCAGAAACAAGATATATGACTTCAACCCTTCTACCCTCAATGAACTTTACCAGACCCCCACGCCTGATGTTGATGGAATTGCCCCGGATATTCATCTAGTCACTTCAACACTCACCGGGGGCATTATTCCTCACTTTTCGGTCCATCCCAAGAAACTGCTGGCTGCCAACTTAACCTCGTTCTACTCTGTCCTCCATAAGCTGGCTATCCGAAATTGGACACCCTCCACCCATACCACGGTTGTCACCCGACACCAGGCAATAGTACTTTATTCCATCGGAACAAATGCAGCTTTTAACTTTCGGAGGCACATGTTCGATACAGTGTTGCAATATGCTAACGGTGGACTCAAAGCGTCTAAGCTTCCATTCCCAAGCTTAATTTATGCGGTGCTGATATCACAGGATTTTGTTAGGGATATAGATGAACACCTGTCTGATATAGGTGACCCTTTCAAAATTGCTCCTGCCTTCTTCAAAGGAAATCGCAGGTTTGATCTTCCCTGGACTGAGTCTCCTCGAGCACCACCTGTTTCAGGGCCTCCTCCAAGCACCTCTGCTACTTCCCAGACCACTGACTTCATCCTCTTCACTGTCCCAGAGGTGCAAGCCCATCTCGATCATGCTCTGGCCAAATTAAGCAAGCCAAAGCCGATTTAACGCAATATGAAGGTGTGGCTGCCACCTACCGACTACTTATGGCCGTAGGCGTCCATTCTGGACAAAAAAGGGGAGATGATGATCAAACCACTGGGACTCATGAGGCCGGTCCATCCGGGACTAGAGATTCAGGAGAAGAAGCTGATGATACGGATGAGGGGGATGGAAATTAAACCTTTTTGGCTTTGTTTAGCTTTGTTGTTTTCGTTCTTTTGCTATCTTTGCTTATTTGAGATTTGTTTGTGTTTTCTTTGTTCTAACGTAGTTTCTCAAATTGTTCTGGTAATGACATAGTGCAGGTGTTACCTCAAGTGCTGCCAACAAATCTAACAACACTCGTGCTAACTTTGTTATATTCAGGGGGAGAAATTCTCTTACTCAGGGGGAGTTAGCTAGAATATAAAAAAATTGAGTTTGATCTCATTTTGTCCAGAAAAGTAAATAGTGGGAGATTGAAGAGAAATAATATTTTCGAAATTAATTGATATAATTCCCCAAATTTAAATTATTTCCCTAAAATTATCTTTTCCTTGTTAAGTTGATTTCATATACTATCTTGTGAGATTTTGACTTTCTAGATAATGAAATAAGTATACAAATATATTCTAGATATGATATTTATAATGATGATTTAATAAGATATGGTATCAATATTTAAATATAGTTTATTTCTAATTAAACTTTTACATTCCTTATGAAATAGGTTTTCTTGCGGAGATAAATATCTACATCTATAAATAAGAGATCAAGGACATCATTGAAGCTCCCTCTTCTCGGCTTCTTCATTGAGATTAATCATACACATACTTTCGCACGTCGTGGAATTTCAGAGAAAGGTATTATCAACTGCTATTGCTGCTTTGAAGACTGCCGTCACAAGTGTTGCCTTGAATGTTGGGGACATCTACATACAACATCCATAACGAAGTTGGCTAAAGATTGTTTTTGTCGCTCCTCTTTTGGCATCGCGTTTTTGCTTTCTTGATTAAGTTTTTATTATGGTTATTTGTTTTAGAAGGCGTTTATTTTCTCAACTTGTTGAGAAAATTGATTTTTGTGAAAATCACTAGTGATAGGTTTTTGTAAACGATTGATTTTATCTAGTGATTAATTTTTGCCCTGAGGCAATTTAATCTTGTCTATCTATTTATTTGAGGCACTTAGAGTAACTGACTTATTATAATCTAATACAAAAAAAAAAAAAAACCATTACTTCGGTAAGAAATATTATTCTTCAATATTTGTGAAGATTTTTAATCTTGATTTTATAATGTCTGTTGTTTCACTAGTCTACATCATTCACCCACATATATACCGCAATGAATAAGACGAATGATGCCTACATCATCGATGGAGGGCCGGGCTAATATTGCGAAACAGTTGATTAAAAAAAAACTACAGACTCTGAATCACATTGTTATTAATCTTCGAATCTATTGCCGCGCAGTTATCGGGAGAGACGACGGGCATAATTGTGGTGGATTGGTGTATTTCCAATGGCACTGGCTTGACATCGACATGCTTTCCCCATAAGAAAATATACAACCCCACAAGTTATCACAACCATACCTATCAATCTGCAACTCCAACGTTCTTTTAGTTCAATTTATTTTTAAGAAAATATCAAAATAATGCGAAGAAGAATTGCGATTTTAGTTTTGTAATTTGTCAAAGTTTAGTTTTTATTCAATAACTTGGATTTGTTTTTGGTGTGGTCTATTTTTTTTTTCTTGAAACCATTAAATCTAATTAATATTGTTTATTTGACAAAAATGCTCTCTTACGTAGTTCATGTGGTGATAATAAACATATATCACACATATTAAAATTTATCTAAGCAAAAATAAATGAAAACGACGATATTTTTCCTCCTATTTTGAAATATCGGGTATCGTTTTGCTTTATTTTTTCTTTTATTTTTGTTTAGGTTAACTTTAATATGTGTGATATGAGTTTTATATGCGTCATATGAGTCACGTAAAAGAGAATCAATGTCAGATAAACAATATTCGATAAGTTTAGTGACTTCGGAAAAAAAAAAAAGACCAAAACCAACAAAAAAAATCCAAGTTACTGGATCAAAACAAAATTTTAACAAATTACAACACAGAAATCTAAAATAACTCAAATTTGAAGACTGAATTGCAATTTGGTCATAATGCGAAGAAATTTACCTTCCGAGGGAGATTTCTTCACCTAGCCACAGAGCTTCAATGAATGCTACCAAAATCAAAGAAATTGGATTGAAAATGGAGGGATAAGTTGGGCCTCTTCGGCTAATTGCCCATGATACTAACAAAATGTTGCACCCGTCGCCAGTGCTCCCTGCAAGTAACATTCTTATATATTTTCAATCAAATTATTAAAACAATATTCAGTTTCTTTAATATATATAAAAATATCATAAAAACATATTTTAATAAATATTTATATCATCATTTAACATACATACAAACGAAACGTTCAAAAAAGACATATATATATATATATATATCACAGCTGACCGAGTAACATATAGTAATCAACTGCAGATTCCACCCCAATTTCCAGGTGTTGGGTTCTCTGTCCATGCATAGACCTATAAGCGTTGTTTGGAGCGATGCGATTACGCATACCAGAAACGTCGCCCAATATTTGTACGGAAATACTTTGAATAATTTCACCTGTAATTCAAAATTTCAAAAATTTCTTGTTTAAAAAAAAAAAAACCGTGGAAAACAAATATTAATGTATTTAATTAAATATAAAATTTAATTTCCATTATAATTTAGTAAGAAAATATTGAAGTAATAAATATATAACTATACCTGTAGGATATACCAAATCCCAGCGCTGAAGCAACTTGCTACAAGAAACATTGTCCCCCTACTCCAATTTTGATTGGATTTATCAATATTTGATAGATTTTGATGATAAAAACCACTTAGATGAAACGTCTTCCCTTTGTAAAGAGTAATTGTTAATGCTCCTCCAAGGCATAGCATGGCTCCAACTATTTTCAACTTACCAGACACTGTGTGAACCATCAATTTCTCCACTCTTCATCAATATAATAAGAAATCAAATTCCCCCCAAAGAAAAAAATAAAATAAAATTCATCAATATATCTCCAAGGAAATGAAAAAATTAGTAATTTAGCGGACCTAAAAAAAGTCCCCGATCGAGTTTCGAAAATTGTCTAAAACTCATGCTGAACGAATTTATTTTATGATTTGATTTGAGGGGAATGGATTTCGAATGATATAACTATATCAAGTGTACGTAAGATCCACCACAATTGTTTATAAAATTGTTTAACTGTTGTTTTTAATATGAAATTGTTTAACGTGATACAGAGTGGATCTCCGAACAAGTCAACAGATTTGAAATCCATCAACCCAAGAGCACATGCTTCAATTGATGTATTTGAGAGATTGGTTTCAAATTATATGACTTGCCCAGATGATCAATGAAATTCAAATGAATCTCAATCTATATCAAGTTACGCAATTTCAGTATTAATGTCAGTGGATTTTAACACACTTAAGACGACTGTCGATTGAACCTAACGATATATGGATGATTGTAATTGGACCTCAACATCTAGTAATTTTTTTAAAAAAAAACAAGAATAAAAAAGGATAAATAAGTAAAGAATGTATACCTTAGTATGACCGAGAAAATAAAAGTAATAACAGGAACAAGGTTAAGGAAGTTGGTAGCATATGTAGCTGTGGTGTCCCTCATACCATAATAGAAAAGTCCCATGGCCATTGAGATCCTGCATGCATGATTTATACACACAACAAAGGATTAATTTTCTATAACTATATACTATCTACGTCCATTTTTCGGTTGTCCCAAATATATAGTTCGGTTTGTAAATTTTGTTTCTTGATTTTACTAATATAAATATACTAACTAGTTCTTGGAAAATGCGCAATCATTTTTTGAATGAATTAAATAGATGATAAAATAGAAAGTTTGTACGTAAATTTGTTTTTCATATAATTTTCTTAATCAGTGTGAAAAAACCAAAAAAACACGTGTATTCGAGATGGAGTGAGTATTAAACCTCCAATCTTTTTAGCATTTGCAAGTGTGATTACTTATAAAATAGTCATTCCCACACACTTTAACAGTAAACAACCTGAGAATGAATAAAAGAGAAAGCAAGATCCTTACCCTGTCAATGCCACCATGAAAAGCCAGAAAAAAGCTGAAAATTTTAGCTTATTCAAAACTCCTCCTCTGCAGAATATTATAGAAAAATTTAATTCAAATGTTTATTTAATATTCATATTATTCGATTTAAAATGAATTAATTAATTGATGATAGAAATGAAACCTTTCCCAACGTAGAGCAAAAGGCAAGACACAGAAGGAAGCCAGAACATGCCGATAAGCCATTAGAGCAAAAACAAAGGTACCCTCACTGAGTACCACTCTGCAAAGAAGCTGGAGACCGGCTGCGATCACTTGTACCACCACCATCCCGAGTGGTATTCTCGCCTCCATAATCCATTTCTTCGTCTCCATAATATGTGAAAAATGTACATAAAACTTTCATTTATATAATGTATATGCCTTTTTAATTTTTGAGATTTATAATTAATAAAAAGCACACAATCTTGACTTTCTTTTTTTTATAACAAGGAGAAGGTCAAAAGAAGATGGAAGATGCATGCCCACTTGATGTAAGGGGAGAAATGACTTGATTTCAGGATGAAATAAAGAAATGTTTTGTATTGTTCATGTTTGGAAACAATCTTAACCTAAACCCCATGATGTTATGTATAAACTAACTAATTGGTATGTGCAACGTGTGGTTTTGGGAGTTGGCGATTTATATTGTATTATTTTCATTGAGGTTCAATAATTGTCTATGTTATGAGAACGACTGAGTCTTGGTGTCTGGACTATTGTACGGTTTAGAAGATTTGAGTTGCATGTTGCACCGTTATTACCAGTTATTACTTTTGGTAAAACGACAAGCGTTTGATCTTATAATTGATATAATAGTCAAGGTTGTGAATTCGTTTCTCATAGATTGCAAGAAATGCAATTATTAGGAATGTGGTTATTGGGAGTGTAATAATTGTCCCTCTTAGGAGAATGATTGAAGTGTGACGTTTGGACTGTTGTACGATTAAAATATTTGAGTTGCAATGTTGTCACTATGTATATTTTTTCGTAAAACGATAAACGCACGGTTTTATGGTTTTTTTCCCTTGAAAAATGATTGTTATTGTTATGCAATTTTCTTGTAGTGTAATTGTTTTTGTTACTAGAAATTGCATCATTAATGATAATTTACTTTATGTTTATTTTATTTTGCATTATAAATTTGTTGATCATTATTACTTTCTTTTTTCTCTCTATATCCAATTAATCTAAAGTCAAAATATATCTATTATATTATATATAATGAGAAATGTAACAAAAACCCCACGTCAAAAGTGTATTTTTTTAAAATGGCATCTTAATTTACTAAATATTATGTAATATAGTCTTTTATAATATAATAATCTTAAAATGCGTTTCCTTATTATTTCCCCATGTCAAAAAAAATATATATGATTTAGTGAAAAAAGATTCAGTTTTCAAAGTTATAGAAATAAAATTATTTCATTATGCATTAATAATAGTAATAAATCTATATGAAGGATTTCAAATACATGTCTCAAATTCATTGTATCTATTTATTTCAATTGAGAAATTACAAGGATTTAAAATCTTTTTTTATTGTCCATGCCAAGTTTTTGTTCACCAAAATTTTGACAAGACAGTCTCACAAGCCAATTTTATGATACGAATTTTCCATCCGGCCCGACATGTGAAAATATATTATTTTTAATTGAAGTTATATATGTATCAGATCAACTCGTCTCACAAATATAGATCCCTGAGACCGCTTTACATAATACCTACTTTTTTTTTGTTTCGATTTCATATACAGTCTCTAATATAGTCATTTGAAATAATTGCATTTCAAATCTTTTCATTTGAAATCATCTTACAAATATCCAAATCCTTTTGTCCAAACACAGCATAATATATATTACTTAAGCTAAAAAAATAAATGGCTCGGGATTGCAATTTGTGCGCCTATCCGAAACTAATCTAAATTAATAAAATTTTCTTATTAATTTTTTTTTATGAAGAACATTTTTCATTCATCTCTTCGGTATTTTAGACCTGGGTCCCTATTCTCTATTCTTATTTCTATTATATATAATATTTGCAATATTACACACTGAGTTTCCTATTTTTAATAATCACAATATTGTTTATTCATACAATTCCATCCACCTAACCAAATGCACCCTCAGGTTTTCTTATATATATAGTTTTGATATGTTGTACATCAACTGTATCCACCTGTATGTCTAACAATGAGGTGACACTTATCTATTTGATGTGGTAAAACATATCAAAATTGTACATCCAATAAGCGAGTGTCACCTCATTGATATGTTGACATGGTTGATTGACAGCATAACAAAACTATATATTAGGAGACACTTCATGAGTACTGCATGATATTCATATGAACATTATCGAAGCATTTAATGCATTTCACAAAATGTTAAAGTGAACATCTTGCGATGCCCACCAACATACGTTCATAATATCGAGACTCATATAATAATATTAATGATAATAATAATAATAAAGTGATGAAAAATATATAGATGAGATTATGAGGGAGAAGACAAATTATAAACCTAACAAAACCCTATAAGTAGGAAAATGTAAGAGTGATGACTGAAACTTTCCTGTTTTCATAATAATTATACCTACAGCTTGCATAGCAATTTGCAATAAATATAGAAAGAAACGTTGCACATATATAGGTAATATTTGTAGGAAAAATGTAGTCCTAGACTTCTGTTTGCTTGGTGATGATAGTAATAAGAAAAATGACATGTCGAATTAGAGACCATAATAATAAGAAACTAATTAATTTACTGCTATACTATTTCATTTTTTAGGATTGGACATTATCCCAATATTATATTGTTTAGTTTGGTTAATCGTATTGATCAATCATACTACATAAATTAACTATCTCGATATATCAATATCAATCATACCATATAAATTATCTATTTCAATCTTTTTTTTTATTACTCATATATTATACATTAATATCTTTCGATCATCCTCCACCGTACATCGAACTAAACATAAACAGAACAAGATTTAGCTCCAGTTGTTGCTACACAATGAAAATAACAAAAGTTCCTCTAGATATGAAATCACATCACCCCCCAAAGTTTGGAATAACTCATCTCAACGATTGGCAACCCTAAGGTCAGAGACGGATGCATAAATTAAAGTTAGAGTGGGCTTGAACTTAATATAATAAATTTATATAATATATATATATCAAATATGAGATATTAATATGAAAATAGTTAGCAAAATGATCTTGGTATATTTTTTTAAAAAAAACTATTGTTCCTAGCGTATTTGAAATATGAGAGTTACTTTTTAAAAAAAAGTTTAACCAATATCATTTTTCAAAATTTATATATTATTTAAATTAATACGTAACCACATAAAAAGCAATACTTAAAAAAAATTTAAAAAGAAATGGCTTGCACTCGTGGAGATACTAATGTCTGACGTGGAGAATTAAAAAATGAAGTGGTAGATAACTTTAGCTTTTCTGTACCTGGTACAAAGAATTTGATTTTATGGACACATTGAATCTCGTAATATTTTAAAAAAAAATCAGACTGTGCTTAAATTTCTATGTATATTTATCAAAAAAAAATTAAAATTAGAATTTGCTTGAATCTATATAAATCTTTGTAAAAAAAAAAATAGGTTGGGCTACGACTTAGGATAAGCCAAGCATAGATCCGTCATTGCCTATGGTAATAAATTTCTAATTCAGATTCTCACTTTTCTGACATTATTTTTCTTTCTCTAAACTATCTACGTAATACTTTAAAGCATGAATCCCTTTTACTAATTTCGGTGGGGATGTATGATCTACTCCCAAATATATCTTTATTTAATATTAGACACTGATGAAAAACTATATTATGTAAAATTCACTAGCACTCTTCAACCAAAAAAATAATATAAACCAATAATTTTTATAAAAGAAATCTTGTAACAAATAATTTATTTGGTTTTTATTTTTAATATAACCTCTAAATGTTTTACGCAAAAATCGCTTAACAAAAAAGTTTTATTGTATGGGTTCAAAAAAAAAAGTTTTATTGTACATGCACATATCGTTGTATCGATGCTGGTACGCTTTTAAATTTAAAATCTTAAACCTTTAAAAAGTTGGCATGGTTAACTACATTACCACGAGACCATTTGAAACTCATGATAAAACACAATCATCAAAAAGCTTTCCTAGCAAAAAAAACCATTTCAAGAAACTGAGCTTTGCGAGTAAGTTCATTATACCTAAACTCTCTTCAAAGAAAATCTGGAGAATACAAAAGATATTAGATTTGGACAAAGGTGTACCAGAAAATATTTTGTATGAAAGAATCCAAAACAAAGGAATAATCTCCGATTCATAAAAACAAAAATGAGGTTCTTCTAGAATCTGACTCAGGGAAAATAAGTTTATATGTTCTGCATGGGTATTATGTCGAGTTAAAAGAAGAGGGTTCCATGAGAGCAAAATTTCGACAGCTTTAGGATTACTTATCATGGCGTTTGCTCATTATCATCCTCGTTCTCGTAACTTCCAGCAACAGCTAACTTCAGAGCATTTAGCCTCTCTATCAACTTTGCCTTCAGTTAATTTCTTAAGATTGTGCCTGCGAGAAGACAAAAGCGTAACATAGAAATTAGAGATGAGGAGACATGATCTAGCTAAAAGATACATTAAATAGAAATAAATATTCGTGTAATTTATTCTACAACCGGAGATTAACTCTCAATGTACCATATATCACATCTAAAGGCTTATGTTACAGATAGAATGTTTCTTAGGAACCAACTCCACGTACAGATAATAAATACCAAGTCCAAAAATAAATCTGCATGGACCTTCTTGTATATCTCCTCTATGTTCTCTGCCTCAATACCCTTTTTCACGTACCCACTAAACTGAGAATGGTACTTCTCAGGCTCATCTTCCATCCAATTCTGCAAAGACTGGTTCAATAGATTAGCACGCTGCAGCAAAAAATAGTTCAGAAACAAACGTTCGCCTAGCAACCAAGTTCAACAAAATGATTATGGACATGTCAAAAGAACGTGGTTGCTAAAACTCACACTGATGTAAGCAGCTACATGGCCGCCATATTTGTACTTCCAATGAACTTCAAGGTCCAGTTGTTTATTATCCTTATTAAATCCAGCAAACCTCTTATCACCATGGGAAATGTCAAGCCCACCATCCAAAGCTCTGATACAAAATATCCATGTAAATGCTGATATTCTAGAGGTAAATAATCTAAAACAAACAAAATCTTCTTCTTTCAATCTTTTGTGACATTTGTTTAACCCAATCATATTACAGTAACATAGGTATTGAAATATAATCCTAGAGTTCTAGTGAAGCATAATTACTCAAATTTGTCCAAAAGAATTTTTTTCTTAGATCATCCCAACTAGTCATTTATCATGTTCGGTAAAACAAGGTCTGTATGATAAAATGTGAGAACATGTAGATTGCCACTGGTACAATTTAGTAAAGCACATACCATCCGTACTCGAGAGAAGGAATAATACCTTGAGGGCACCAAAAACACGGTTTCCAGTGGTGGTTCTTATGAGGCCAACATCAAGGAGTGCATGGAAAGGCCTCCTGCTTTAAGCTGGTTCAACAGAGTAATCCTCTCCCGTAGCCTGAAAATAATTTAGGTAGTCGGAATCTGAACCAAAAACCTTTTGAAAGTCATTTACATCACATTGCTCAAATATTCAAGCGCAGGAGAAATACACTAATTACCTCAACATTTTCTTCATACTCTTCATCCATTTCAAGCTGTTTAAGAACTCGAGGAGCGAACAGAAGTCCGGTGCAATATAAGCTAGTTCAAACAACTATTTATCAGACACATTTTAGTAGGTGTGAGAGAAAATAAAAAATCTGAGAATATATTGCAATGACCATACGAGCCGCATAATTGGTGAGGCCAACTTCAACACCATAACGAGGCAGCTCGCAGCAAAAGCAAAAGCAAGGACCATATCACCAGTGATGCTAGCAGATGCAACTTGTGCAATTACATCTTTATTTGTCTAAGAATTAAGTTAAGGTTCACTCCAATAAATCGCATGATCCTGATTCCCAAGTGCTAACGTAGCACTATCTTGAAAGATACCACACATCACACACTGAAGTTTAATATACACTTAGGGAATCAGAGATATCGAAGGTTCACAAAGATTTTCAATCAGCAGTTCAACCTCGACTACCAATTCACAGTTCACATCAAAAAACAAATGTACAGCTGAAAAAGCTAAAATGAGGAATGTCACCCATTATTAAGAACATTAAAACCAATATTCATTTCTATAAGACATAACTGTTAACATTCAATGGATTAAACTTTGCAGATCAAGGATAAAAGAAGTTTGAAAAAGTAACATCAAGAGCAGTATCAGAATAACAAATATATATGATTAAAAGGCATTATGAAATGGGTCCTGCTGGATATGAATCGGACAACAAATCGATATTTGGGAGCGCTGTACTTATTTTTATCCTGATTGTTCAACTTACGTTTTCTTCTCTTGAATTTAACTTGGAATCGCTGATTGCTGGATATGAAATGGCAAAACTATAACAGACAACTTACGTTTTCTTCTCTTGAATTTAACTTGGAATCGCTTGAAGTAAGCCTTGGTCTTCTGGGCTTTGACAAAAGCCTATAATCAGCGTCATAGGGGGTTAGGAAATACTGAGTGTTGCCAACCACAGTAAAGTAAAAATGCTAAATCGTGCAACTAAAAGTTAAATAAAATCACTTTAATACATATTCATCTTTTGGAACTGTTTGTATCGATACACCAATTGTGGAATGCCAGTCTGAAAATATGCACAACCATTTACAACTACAGTGAGAGGAAAAAACTGCAAAAGAACAAGATCAGCATAAATGGTGATACCCCCGGAAAGAGGGAAGAACTCGGGTCATCAGACTCGGGCAGGAGGATAGATCCAAGACTAAAAGTTAGTAGGACATAGGACAAGAAACAGCTTGGGTAAGGGAAGCGTTCTTTGATAAACATCATTGGTTTTGC